>NC_051320.1:55828466-56132966 GCF_015220235.1 Choloepus didactylus | reverse complement strand
TAATATTTCCACATTTTTCCACAGTCCCAGGGCTTTATAAATCTTTTTATTCTCTGCCCAAATTACTCTGGGTTGTATTGGGGCTTCATGCTAATCTGGACAAACAACAAGGTCTTGGTCCCTTGTCAAGTTTCCATGTAATTATAGCATTTGAGTAAACTGACCATAGAAGTTAAATTATATAGTGTGCTACAGAGAATGTAGGTTTTGCACCATATTACCATCTCTTGCTTTGGTCCCACACTGAAGTAAAAGTTTTAAAACACAGTTAGTATCATCCTGTACCCTTTAGTTGGATCTACCCCAATCTCAACCAAGTGCATTTCGTTTATATGTCCAATCAAAGTCTTATCTTCTTTTCAGCCTCTTTAGCAGTTGATTCATGGGGTAATGCCAACACTCACAACTGCTGAACTCTGGCTCTGAGTCCCAGGTGCCACACAGACACCTGAAGCTCCAGGGACTGACCACATCACACACAAACAGCTCAGAATCTCAAAATTTAGAAATAACTGTTAAAACTCATGAATAAATGTGACTGCTATAAGAGCTTACAATCTAGGAACCTTTATATAAGCCTTCCCCTTATAGCCCATGTTCCTAGATTCAATTCTCAGAGTTTACACATTATTAATGGTCTGTGTTAGTGAGGCATTATAATGTTTGCCTTTTCATTTCTGGTTTATTTCACTCAACCTGTGTCCTCACAGTCCATTCACTTTGTTGCATACCTCATAATTTCATTCTTTCTTGCTGCTCCCTCATGCAAAAACATTCTTATATTTGTACATTTAATCACACACATTGACCACTCAGTTTTTCCTATCTGTCTAGCACTCCCTTCAGCATTTCCTGTAGGTGGAGGTCTCCTGTTCACAAACTCTCTCAGTGTCTGTAAATATTTAAAACTCTCCCTCATTTTTGAAGGACAGTTTTGCCAGATATAGGATTCCTGGTTGGCAGTTTTTCTCTTTCAATATCTTGAATATGTCATACCACTGCCTTCTTGCCTCCATGGTTTCTGCTGAGAGATCTGCACTTAGTCTTATGAAGCTTCCCTTTTATGTGATGGATTGCTTTTCTCTTGCTGCTTTCAGGATTCTCTCTGTCTTTGACATTTGAAAATCTGATTAGTAAGTGTCTTGGAGTCGGTCTATTTGGATCAGTTCTGTTTGGGGTACGCTGTGCTTCTTGGACCTGTAATTTTATGTCTTTCATAAGAGATGGGAAATTTTCATTGATTATTTCCTCTATTATTCCTTCTGCCCCCTTTCCCTTCTCTTCTCCTTCTGGGGCACCTATAACACGTATATTCGTGCACTTCATGTTGTCCTTCAGTTCCCTGAGACCCTGCTCATATTTTTCCATACCTTTCTCTGTCTGTTCCTTTGTGTGCAGGATTTCAGATGTCCTGTCCTCCATCTCACTGAGCCTTTCTTCTGCCTCTCCAAGTCTGCTTTTGTATGTCACCATTGTATTTTTCATCTTTTTCTAGTGTGCCTTTCACTCCCATAGTTCTGCCATTTGTTTTTTCAAGCTTACAGATTCTTCGTCTTATTTATATCCTTTATCTTTTTTGTCACATTCTCTCTCATCTCATTGATTAAATTTAAAAGATTTGTTTGAACATCTCTAATTAGTTGTTTTAACTCCTGAATCTCTGTTGAAATGTTAGTTTCCTCCTTTGGGCCATATCTTCCCATTTATTGATGTGGCTTGTGATTTTCTGTTGTCTTGGCATGTGTTTTTCTCGAATGGTTTATTCTGGAGGTTGTTTTCTCTCTTTTGCATAAAGTTTTCTTGTTGGTTGACTTTGATCTCTAGCTTTTCTTTGTTTTTCTCCCTGGCCAGTTGTCAGATTGGCTCTGCTGCCCCCCCCCCCCCAGTGTTCCTCCCCATATCCCCAAATCAGCACTCTCTGTGACCTGCCACAGGGATGGGAGGTAGGCACTGGGCACGCCAGCAAGTTCACTGTATGTGGTAATACAAATTTGCTGGCTTCCGGTGGTGCTTTGTTTTCCACTAGCTAGTAAGACCTGGGTTTGTTTTAGGTGTCTGGTCTAATAGTTGGGTCTTCTCTGTTTCTCAGCCCAAACAGGGCTGGGTGTATAGACCAGCTCCTATGTTCCTAAGAAAGGGTCCTTGCACTTTCCAGACTGTTCAGCAGATGGCCCTGTTTGGTAACTTAATTGTCCTCAGAGGCTGCACTGCCTTGGAGCTGGCCCCTGGCTGCTCCTTCTCTCAGGGGTAGGGGAGGGCTTTCAGACCCAGGGCTGGAAACGTGTCTCTGTCCATGTTTTGTCAGTCTCTTTGTCCCTCTCCTGCCCACCGGGTCTTCAAACAGTAGGGATAGTTTTCACTGCTGTGCGATTTTAAAATCTGACCCCAGTGAGAGGGGTCCTGTCTGCAGTTTCAGTGTCCTTCTCTCATGGAGACTGAGTGGGGGTGGTGGTGATGGGGGAGAGGACCGGCTTGTCTGGGATGGAAAATTCCTGCCTGATATTTCTTCTCTTTCTTCAGTACAGCATTTGAAGGGTCATACTCCAGTCTATATTCTCCTCCAGAGTTTCAAATAATTCAGAATTGTCCCTTTTTATTGTTGAATCTCTGGAGAGAAGTTTTCGGTAGCTGTTTACGTCGCCATGTTGATGATGTCCTATCCTCGTGTTTATTCTTGTATTATGAATCTGAGACATTTGCTTAGAGATGAAAGTTGTTTTTTAAACCTCCCCAAAACTTAAGTCTTATGGAAAGAGCTGCAGCGTCAAATGATAATGGAATAGAAGTTCAGGCATTCCTCAGAGATATTGCAGGTTTGGTTCCAGACCACCGCAATAAAGTGAATATCACAGTAAAATGAATCAGTGAATTTTTTGGTTTCCCAGTGCATATAAAAGTTATGTTTACACTATACTGTGGTTTATTAAGTGTGTAATAACATGACTAAAAAACAATGCACATACCTTAATTAAAATGTTGCGCAGACACAAAGTGAGCACACACTGTTGGATAAATGGCACTGATAGACTTGCTCAATGCAGGGTTGCCACAGACCTTCAATTTGTAAAAAACACAATGTCTGTGAAGTGCAATAAAATAAGATACCCATGTATGTTCAGAGTTAGTAACTGGTGCAGATATGAATGCTGTAGTAATAATGTAAAACTACACTTTACAGAATTAATGTAAATAATGTGAAAGAAGAAACATTTTTAGGATTGAATTTAACTTTTTCTGGATAGTTAAATTTTGACCTTTGACCAGTAGCAGTTAATGTTTTGTTATATTTTAGACTCCTTGGAGAATCTTTTGAAAGCCAAGGATGTATCCTATCTGTAGAATATACGTATATTCACAATATAGTATAAAATTTTAGAGATTTCATGGATTTCACTAATGGCTGTCCATTTATTAACTGTTATTTTTAAGCTTTTTTATCCTTTTCCAAAAATTTGTTGTGCCTATTATATTTTTACTTGATTAACAGGCTATAAAGAAGAAGTTTTTTAAGTCAGAGTTCTTATAAAACGTCTGTCCTTATAATATTATTTGGAAAATGAGAATTTGCCCAAAGCGTGCTTTGGTGCTTTGGTATATGAATTTGGCAGCCATATTTGGGACTAGATTTATTAGAGGAAAATTTGGCATTTCCAAATTTAAGGTTGGGTAGTTAAGCAAGGCTTATAAGCATATAGATTATGAATGACATAACTTTAAACAGTTAAACTTTTTTATCAATGACAAACTTCATTATATGAGTTTTAGTGATTTCTCTCTTTTATGAGAAAGCCATATATGAGAATCTAAAAAATTTAAAGCTTGAAACTATTCTTTTCTTAATGATAGTGTTCAAATTTTTAAAAACTTTTGATTCTGGGTCAAAATTAACTTGTTTACGGATAATTATTTCTAATACATCGTTTCAAGTTATGGTCTGATCAAAAGATGGCTTATGGTAATTATTCTGAATTTTGGTAGCCAAATGCTACATTAAATTCCATTCAGCAGTATTTGACTTTTATGGGTTGTTTGCAACTCTGCATACAGGAGATGCTACAGAGAGAGAGATATTACCTTTTCTCACTGCCTTAGGGAACTTCATTTAACAATAGCAAAAGATCAGAGCCAAAACAATAAAATTTTGAGAATTTCTCCCAATGTTGATCTATCAGTATTGGTTCCTAAAGTTGTGCATGGTGCTAAATGAATATTATCTACACTAGGTCATTTGAATAGATAATTAATGATTCCTTTTTCGTACAACTTAAATTGCCAAAATACTGTGGTGTTAGAAAAGCATTGACACCCTGAGATAAAGACTTCTGTCAAAAGCAAAATGGTATATTAGAAAGAATGCTTTAAAATGGATTTTGATAAATATTTGTTTAAGATTATGGGACTACCATATATGCCCAAATATAAAATTAAGTTTTTTTCCTAGTTAAAAATTAAGCTTAAGAAAAACGAGAGATACTTTATTAAAATTTAGATCCTTGCAAGTCTCTGATGTTGTTAGTTTGGGGAAGACATAGTCTGAAATGGTTTTTTTCAGTGCTTGTTTTAGGCGCAATAGAACATAAGAACAGTGCTTGTCTATTTTGATCGCTATTGTATATCTGGCAACTAATAGAAGGGTATCTGGCACATGATAGGCACTGAACATGTTTCTTCAAAGAATAAGTGAATAAATGAGTGAATGCTTATAAAGGTTACTTGATGGAATGAAAAGGCAAAAAGTTTAACTTTAGTTATTTCTAGATAGTTACAGACGTTAGATAATGTAAGCATGTTTTTTTTTAATTGTAACATCTATAAAACAAAACTTTTCCCATTTTAACCATTTTTTAGAGTATAATTCAGTGGTATTGTGTTCACAGTGTAGTGCTACCATCACCATTATCCATTACCAAGACTTTTTCATGACCCGAAACAGAAATTCTGTACCTATTAAGGGACAGCACCCCATTTCCCCTATACCCCTGACACTTGGAAACCTCTAATCTACTTACAGACTATTAATTTGCTTACTTTAGGTATTTTACATAAGTGGAATCATATATTTGTCTTTTTGAGTCTGGCTTATTTCACTTAACACAATGCTTTCAAGGTTCATCCATGTTGTAGTATGTATAAGAACCTCATTTCTTTTGGCAACCAAGTAGTATTCCGTTGGCTCTAACACATTTTGTTTATCCATTCATCTGTTGATGGATGCTAGAGTTGTTACCACCTTTTGGCTATTGTGTATAATGTTCCTACAAACAATGGTGTGCCAGTATCTGTTTGAGTCACTGCTGTCAGTTCTTTTGAGTATATACCCAAGAGTGGAATTGCTAGGTCACATGGTAATTTTGTTTTTAACTATTTGAGGAACCACTCAACTATTTTCCACAGTGGCTGCACCATTTTACATTCCCACCACCAATGTATAAGTGTCCCTATTTCTCTGTGTCCATATTAACACATTATTTTCCAATGTTAGCCATCCTAGTGTGTATGTGAAGTGGTATCTGTTTATAATTTTGATTTGCATTTCCTTGATGGTTAATGATGTTGAGCACCTTTTCATGTACTTATTGGCCATTTGTATATTTTCTTTGGAGAAATGCATATTCAAGTACTTTGCCCATTTTTAAATTGGATTGTCTTTTTAATGTGAATTGTAGCAGTTCGGTTTATTTAATATACTCTGTATATTAAACCATTATAAGATATATTATTTGCACCTAATTTCTCCCATTCCATAGGTTGTCTGTTCACTTTCTTGATAATATTCTTTGATGTACAAAAGGTTTTACTTTTTATGAAGTCCTGTCTATTTACTTTTGTTGTTGTTGTTGCTCATGCTTTGGATGTCATACCTAAGAGATCATTGCCAACTCCAAGCTCAGAAAGGTATTTTCCTAATTTTCTTGTAAGGGTTTTATGGTTTTAACTCTTATATTTAGGGCCTTGATCCATTTTGAGTAAATTTCTGTTTGTGGTGTGAGGTAGGGGTTCTCTGTCATTCTTTTGTATATGGACTTCCAGTTTTCCCAGCACAATTGGTTGAAGAGACTATTCTTTTCCCATGTCATATACTTGGAATCCTTGTCAGAAGCCATTTGATCACAGATGTATGAGTTCATTTCTGGACTCTCAGTTCTATTCCATTAGTCTATATGTCTGTGTTTATAACATTGCCACAGAGTTTTGATTACTATGGTTTTGTAGGAGGTTTTAAAATTGGAAAGTGTGAGACCTCCAACTTTGTTCTTCTGTTTCAAGATTGATTTGGCTATTTGGGGCCCCTTGCTTTTTCATATGAATTCCATGATAGGCTTTCCATTTCTGCTACAAAGACTGCAGGGATTTTGATAGGGATTGTGTTGAATCTGTAAATTGCTTTGGGTAGCAGTGCATCTTGACTTTAAGTCTTCCAGTCCATGAACATGGAATGTTTTTTCATTTATGTAGGTCTTCTTTAATTTCTTTCAGCAATGTTTTGTAGTTTTAGGTGTACAAGTCCTTTACATCTTTTGTTAAATTTATTCCTAGGTATTTTCTTCTTTAGGAGCTATTGTAGATAGAATTATTTCCTTAATTGCCATTTTGGATTAATCATTGCTGGTGTATAGAACCACAACTGATCTTTGCATATTAACCTGCTGCTTTGCTGAATTCATTTTTTAGTTCTAATAGTTTTCTTATAGATTGTTCAGGGTTTTTAATATATATGAGCA
Source organism: Choloepus didactylus (assembly GCF_015220235.1). Taxonomy (NCBI): domain Eukaryota; kingdom Metazoa; phylum Chordata; class Mammalia; order Pilosa; family Megalonychidae; genus Choloepus; species Choloepus didactylus. Next base: position 56,126,244 of record NC_051320.1, on the reverse strand, counting down.
TGCCATCTGTGACTAGGGATAGTTTTACTTCTTCCTTTCCAATTTGGATGCTTTCTCTTTCTTATTCTAGCCTAATTGCTCTGGCTAGAACTTCCAGTGCAGTGTTGAATAGCAGTGATGAGAGTAGGCTCCTTGTCTTGTTCCCAATCTTAGGGGAAAGCTTTCAGTCTTACACCAGTAATTATAATGTTAGGTGTGGGTTCTTTATCAATGCCCTTTAACATGTTGAGGAAGTAAACGTCTATTCCTGTTTTTCTGAGTATTTTAATTATAAAGGGTGTTGGATTTTGTCAAATGCCTTCTATTCATCAATTGAGATGATTGAGTAGGTTTTTTTCCCCTTCATTCTATTAATGTACATTGTTTGATTTTCTTATGTTGAGCTATCCTTGCATTCCTGAGATAATTCCACTTGGTTATGGTGTATATTCCTTTTAACATCCTATTGGATTTGCTAGTATTTTGTTGAGGATTTTTGCATCTGTATTCATAAGGGAAATTGGTCAGTTATTTTCTTTTCTTGTGATATTTTTACCTGGCTTTAGCATCAGAGTAATGCTGGCCTCATAGAATGAACTAGGAAGTGTTCCTTCATCTTCTTTGAAGACTTCAAGGATTGGTGTTAAATCTTTAAATATTTGGCAGAATTCACCAGTGAAGCAATCTGATCCTGGACTTCTGTTTGTTGGGAGGTTTTTTGTTACTGATAGGTCTATTTCTTCTTGAGTCAGTTTAGGTAATTTGTGTGATAATAGGAATTTGGCCATTTCCTTTGCATATCCTGATTTCTTGGTGTACAACTTGTTCATAGTTTTTTTAATGATGCTTTTAATCTTTGTAAGATCAGTAGTAACGTCTCAACTTTTATTTCTGATTTTAGTTACTTGTGTGTTCTCCCTTGTTTCTATGTCAGTCTGTCTAAAGATTTGTCAGTTTTATCCATGTTTTCAAAGAACCAACTTTTGGTTTCATTTGATTCCCTCAGTTTCCTATTCTCTTTTATTTATCACCACTCTAATCATTATTATTTCCTTCCTTCTGTTAAATTTAGGATTATTTTGCTCTTCTTTTTTTTAGTTTTCAAGATATAAAGCTAGGTTATTGATTTGAGATCTTTCTTTTTTAACGTAAACATTTAGAGCTATAAATTTCCCTCTTTGTAGTGCCTTTGCTGCATCCCATAAGTTTTGGTGTCTGGTGTTTTCATTTTCATTCCTCTCAGAAGTTTTGATTTCCCTTGTGATTGCTTCTTTGACTCCATTGTTAAACAATGTTTTGAACATTTTTGAATTTTCCTTTTGTTGTTGATTTCTAACTTCGCTCCATTATGGTTGGAGAAGATGCTTTATATGATTTGTCTTTTTAAATTTTTGAGACTTGTTTGTGACCTAACGAGGTCTATCCTCAAAAATGACCCATGTGTACTTGAGAGGAATGTGTATTTTGCTGCTATTGGTTGGAGTGTTTTATTTGTGTCTGTTAGTTCTAGTTGATTTATACTATTGTTCAAGTCCTCTGCTTCCTTACTGATCTTCTGTCTAGATGCTTTGTCCATTATTGAAAATGGTGTGTTGAAACCTCAAGCTGTTATTAGAACTATTTCTTTTTTCAATTCTGTCAATGTTTGCGTCACGTGTTTTGAGGCTGTTTAACTAAAGTACGTATGTGTTTATAATTGTTATATATCTTTTATAGACTCTTATTATATAATGTCATTTGTCTATTATAACAGTTTTTGACTTAAAGTCTATTTTCTCTTATATTAGTATCACCACAGCACTTCTGTTTTGGGTACTCTTTTTTGACATATTTTTTTTTTTCTGTCCTTCGACTTTCAGCCTATTTATGTCTTTGGATCTAAGGTGAGTCTTTTGGAAACAGCATAGAGTTGGATCATGGTTTTTTTGTCCCTTCTGCCAGTCTTTGCCTTTTGATTGGTGAGTTTAATCCATTTGCATCCAAAGTACTGATAAGGGAGGACTTCAGCTATTTTGCCTTTTTTTTTTTTTGGTAAGTGTGCTGGTTTGGATGTATTATGTCCCCCAAAATGCCATTATCTTTGCAGTCTTGTGTGGGCAGAAAACATATTGATGTTCATTGGGTTGGAGACTTTTGATTGGCTGTTTCTGTGGAGATGTGATCACTCAACTGTGGGCGAGATCTTTCATTGGATAATTTTCATGAATGTGTGGCCCCGCCCATTCAGCATGGGCCTTGATTAGTTTACTAGAGTACTGTATAAGCTCAGACAGAAAGAGCAAGCTTGCTACAGCCAAGAGGGACACTTTGAAGAATACCCAGGAGCTGAGAGAGAAGCTGCCTTTGAAAGCAGACTTTTGCTCTGGAGAAGCTAAGAGAGGACTAACACCCCAAGAGCAACTAAGAGTGACATTTTGAAGAGAAGCTGTAGCCCAGAGAGGAACGACCTGGGAGAAAGCCATTTTGAAACCAGAACTTGGAGCAGAACCCAGCCACATGCCTTCTCGGCTAAGAGGTTTTCCGGATGCCATTGGCCATCCTTCAGTGAAGGTACCCGATTATTGATTTGTTACCTTGGACACTTCATGGCCTTAAGACTATCACTGTGTAACCAAATAAACTGCCTTTATAAAAGCCAGTCTATTTCTGATGTTTTGCATTCTGGCAGCATTAGCAAACTTGAACAGTAAGCCTTACACATTTTTTTTTTGTCCCTCATTTCCCCATTGCTTTAATAACATCTTCAACCTCCTGCAGGTTGAGGTTTGGGACTTGAACAAGCCTTTCTGGGGTTGAGTCCCCAACAATGTGTTAACTCTGGAAATCGATACCCCCACCCCCACCCCAGGGTTTGCTGTTTTTGGTGGTGGTTTGTTGCATTTTTTTTTTTTTTGCCTGTTGTTTTTGCTGAAGATTCTAGTATAAATTGACTCTCTTTTGGCTCTTTTTCAGTGCTTAGTCCAGCTAATACTGAGCCCATAGATCACCCTGAGCTGAGTAGTTAGGGTCTTAGGTCTTCTTTGGGCAGATGTCTTACCTTGGAGGTATGCACCGTAAATTTAGAAAATTAAGTAGTATTCACAAATGTTCCTGTGTGTTCTAAACCCTCCCCTCCCCAAAAAAGAGAAACTCTCTCCAGCTTCTCCTCCAGGGCCCTTGGTGCTGTATTTTAGATCTCAACCACAATCTCTTTCCCAGGCAGCTGAGGTTTGCTTGGTTTCCTGCTGCTTCTCTACCCTAAGTGAATTCCTGGTTAGGCAAACCAGACACATGCCTTTAGTAAGTCTTTCAGGTTGTGCACTGGAACAGACATACAAACACATGAAATTTGCACAGTAGGTGTGCTCTGCTCCCTTCAAAACCAGATACCAAGGATCTACACTAGGACCATGTATCGCTGTATTGGGGGCAGTGTTAGGGCCAGGGCAAATAAAAGTGCAGTATAGCTTTTTGACCTTTTTTAGGTAGCTGGTTTTCTTTAATTCAGCATTCAGTTGGTTCTGTTTTCACTTGACTCTTTTCCGGAATTCTGGGAAAGTTGGTCCTGCCAGTTTCTGTGGAGGGGTGTGCATTTGGAACTTCTTACTCTGCCATCTTGCTGACTTCCCTGTGGCGAGCAAACCTTTTAAAGGTCACTTTTTAAAAACCATTGTAATGGATGCTGTACTACTTTGACTCTATTATGTCACCCAGAAAAGCCATGTTCTTTAATGCAATCTTGTGGGGGCAGACTTATTAGTCTTTTGATGAAGTTGTTTCTGTGGAGATGTGACCCACCCAACTGTAGGTGAGCCCTTTTGATTAGATCATTTCCGTGGGAGTATTATCCCACCCTGCATGGGTGGGTCTTAATTTGATCTCCTTTAAGAGAGCTTAAGGAGAGAAGAGGCTCAGAGAAGCTGAGAGAGACATTTGGAGAGAAGCCAGAGTTTGCCCCCGGGAGAAGCTAAGACCTGACACAGACCCAAATGCTTGGAGACACTGGGATTTCAGATAGAAGGACGTTTGGAGATGCTAAGGTAAGAGATGAAACCCAGAGCTTGCCCTGGAGAAGCAGAGAGGACTTCCAGATGCTTAGAGAGAAACACCCCAGGAGAACCAAGCAGAGAGCTTAGTGAAGCTAAGAGAGAGAGGAGCCCAGAGACATTTTGGAGAAAGCCATTTTGAAACGCAACCTGGGAGCAAAGGACCAGCAGATTCCAGCCACATGCCTTCCCAGCTAATAGAGGTGTTGTGGACACTATTGGCCTTTCTTCAGTGAAGGTATCCTCGTGTTGATGCCTTAGTTTGGACGCTTTTATTGCCTTAGAACTGTAAATTTGTAACTTAATAAATCCCCTTTATAAAAGCCAATCCATTTCTGGTATTTTGCATTCCGGTGACTTTAGCAAACTGGAACAGATTTCTATATGGGGAGATCACAAATGGATACCTAAGCTTAGGCTAAACTTTCCTGTGGCAGCCTCATTTGCAGATTCAAGAATACAGTACTGTATCTCAGACAGTCTATATGAAGATAGCCTTTGGAAAACTGCCAAATGTAGCTCTAGCAATGAGAAGGCATTGTGTATGAAGGATTTGAATGTAACAAATGGGAACAATATTTCTTATTTAATGTTTTAAATGTGTATAGGTGAAGTAATGCATTGACTATTAAGTAAGCATTTATATTTTTATCTATATTTCTAAAAATTTATTCAAATAATTAAAAACACTTTCAAAAATAATTTTATCATGATCATCTTATTTTTGGAGTTATTTCCTATTTAATATTTTACTTAGAAATATATGGATCTGTGCTATCCAATAGGTAACCACTAGCTACCTGGCTGTTGAACATTGAAATGTATCTAGTCCTAATTGAGATATGCTATAAATGTAAAATACACAGTGGATTTGAAAACATAGTATTAAAAAATGTAAAATTTCATTAATCTTAGTATCAACTACATGTCATAATGATTATAATTTGGATATATTGGGTTGAATAAAACTTATTTGAAATTAATTTCACCTGTTTCTTTTTACTTTTTTAGTGTGGCTTCTAGAAGATTTCACACAGTGCATGTGGTTTGCATTACATTTCTGTTGGATATGCTGATGTAGATAGGATAAAAGATACAGAGTGGTTGGGTATGAAGCAGTTTATACTTTTTATAATAAAAATTTATTCTATCTTGACTTAGCAGTTTTTCAGATTTCTTGTGAAAGCCCTGCTGATGCAATTAAAAATAAATTTTTTTATTTTGAAGTAATTTTAAAAGACAGTTACAAAAATGCAAACCCCATAGAAAGAACTTCAGCATACCCCTACCCCCCAGATACCCATTCTACCACTTCTAACATTTTCCTCATTCTGTCTATTCATTCACCTGTCAACTATCTACCTACCTGTTTTCTGAACATTTGAGAGTAGATTGCATACATCATGCATTGAGTCTTTTCTCCTTCATTATTAGACACTATCCAGGATCGTATATTGCATTTAATTGTTATTATCTCTTTCGTTGCTCTTTCATTTCTTTTTTAAATTGTGAAACATGTATAAAGCATAAACTTTTCCATTTCAGTCACTCCCAGGCATACCATTCATTGGGATTAACCACATTTAGAACGTTGGGTAATCCTCACCACCATCCATTACCAGAAACTTTCCCATCACCCTAACCAGAAACCCTACACCTATTATGCATTATTTCTGCATTCTCCCCTCCCCTTGGTGACCTGTACTCTATTTCCTGTCACTATGAGTTTACATATTTAATATTTTCTTTGTGGTTACGATGAGGCCTAAATGTAAATATCCTACATCTATAACATTCTCGTTTGGTTTGATACCAACTTATCTTGAGTAGCATACACAAACTATATTCCTATACCTCCTCTCTTTCCCCCACATTTATGTAGTTCTTGTCACAGATTATACCCCCTCTTTCGCCCACATTTATGTAGTTCTTGTCACAGATTTCAAGTTGTTCTATAAGCATGTGTCCAGCTAGTGTTATAATAGAGATTTCCTGAATGCCAAGAGCTAACCAAAAAGAAAAGAAAGAAAATAACTTTCCCAGTCTTTGTAGATTGGTCTTTGGAAATGCTCTCCTTCAGAGCTTAACTATACAATGAATGACTTTAGAACAGCCTGAGGCGAAATGGCATAGGGTCTTCTCTGGTCCCTTCCTCTCTGGTCCTTACTACATGTGCATTTTGTCCTGGGTAGGTGCTCATGGTCCTAAGGAATTTCCCCCCTTTACATGGCTACGAATGTCTCCTGTCCCTAGGAAACGGTGTTTCCTCACAGTCCTGGGCACTGCACTGTATGTCTTACAGCTGGCAGTCCTTGGCCCCAGGCAGCTGTGATTTGACTATTCTCCTACAGTGTTCTGTCAGAGTTTTGTGAGCTGCCTCTACATGCAGGGCAAGTTCTTGATCAGTGAGCCTGTGTCTAGTGTTCTGGTTCAGTCTTTCAATCTGCTGTAAGATAGTTTGGCACAGGCATACATGTACCCTGTATGTGTGCAAGGATTCCTCTCTTCCCTCCAGAACCAGGACCAGGGACTGCACTGGGAGCATGGGCCTGGTTCCCAGCTAAGCTGTTGAGATAATGGGGAGTGACCAGCAAGGTTGCTACGAGAGCCTACTTTTTTTTTAGTTGCATTTTTCTTGATTCAGCATTCACTGCACTACTGCAATGCTTTAACCTTTTTCTGGGGCTCTGTTAAAGATGCCTCTGCCAAGTAAGCTTCTGTGGGAGGATGTTGCCCTGGAGAGTCTCACTCTACCATCTTGATTGAGGCGAGTTTGCTGTTGCAACTTTGATATAATAGAATTGGCTTATCCTTTACCTTATAGCAATGTAAAGGTTTTGTTCCCAAAATAAAAGGTGGCATGAAATATTATATCTCCAAATGTTTAGGCAACTCTTCATAGTTTACTAAGCATTTCCAAATACATTTTCTCATTTGATCCTCATGCCAGCCTTTTGAGAAGGCAGGGTTTATTTGCAGAGTCCTGTTTTACAGATAAGGAAACAAAGACTTACAGATTTGTCCAAAGTTAACTGCCATCAAACCGAAGAGTGATCTGATCATAATTCCTTTGTTGTGTACACACTTTTCTTGAATGAGTGTAAGGGAAATTTATCTATACCCACATATGCCAACCATACATGTACTCGTGTGTGTGTGTGTGTGTGTGTGTGTACATACATGCACACATTAGTGTTAAGAACTATCTTAAGGAAGTGTGTAATCTCTTCTACTTAGAATTTTACCTGTTTGTGGAGAATGGTGAAAAGCATTCTCTCCTTATTTGAACAGAATCCAACGCTACTGAAGAATGAATTTTTTTAGTTATCTCTTAATAAATTGTATTAAAATAAACTCCTTGGTCTGAAGAATATGGTAGCCACCTGAGTCTAATTCTCCCCCACATATCCTTTCCCCAAAAGCTATAAGATCAATAATAAGCACATATAAATCCCATACCTTCAGCATTACTAGAAAACAGAATAGTATGGCCTCCAAATTACCTGCAAAATAGAGAAATAAACCAAATTCAAACAGTGCTTTTATTGCCTGTTGCTACAGCTTTTTGGGGCAGAGAAAGGAGGACTGAAGAGTGACCAACAGCAAGCAGGAACTGGAAGGAATAGACCAATGAAAGAAGGTGACTAGACTTGCTGAGGTCCACATTTATACAGCTTTTCCCCTGATGAAAAGTTCATGCAACATATGGTAGCTAGAAAGCCAGAGTCTTATTGGCTTGAGTTATCAGGGAATGGAGTTTGGGACTGTCAGAATGGATGGAAACTCACTGTATAAATCCCAGAAAGGAGAGAGTTATAGTAGGATAGCCCTAAAATCTGAATAAACTCCCTTCAAATTTCTAGATGACCCCTGAGCAGTTTATGGGCAATTCCAAGGATCTCACTGGAAAAAAACATCTAGAGGGCTGAAAAAGTTGGACGGTGATTTTTGCCAGTACCCGCTGAAGGGGAGACACAATATGTTATTTGATCCCTACCAAATTAGAAGAGGTTGGAAAACATTTGTATTTCCCACAGAACCATTCTAAAAAAGCATGAAACCAAGCCTCCACAAGGTCAAGTTGATTAGTGAGTGATTTACTTGCTGGCTGTAATATTGTATTATCCACATTCTCCAGTTTACAGTAAACAATTACTAAACATGTGAAGAAGCAGGAAAATGTGAATCAATGTGAAGACCAAAAAGAAGAAGAAAGAAACCAAACAAATTAACAGACCCCACGATGACCCAGATATTGGAATTAACAGACAGGTATTTATTATATTTTCCAGAACTTAAAGGAAAACATGATCATAAGAACTGAACAGAAGGGTAATTCTCACGGAGAAATGGAAACTATAAAAAAGAATAGACATTTTAGAACTGGAAAGTACAATATCTGAAATTAAAAATTCACTGGATGGGCTTAGCAGATTGGAGATGACAGAGGGAAGAGTTGGTGAACTTGAAAATGAATCAGTAGAAAGTTGCCAATCTAAAGAATGGGGAGAAAAGACTAAGAAAAAGAAAAAAGAACCGAGCCTCAGTGACATATGGGACAATATTAAACTGTCTAACATATGTATATTTGGAGTCTCAGAAGGAGAGGAGTAGGGAAGAAAAAAGTATTTGAGAAAGTAATTGCCAAAACATGCACAAATTTGGTTTTGAAAAAACAAATTCAACTCTAAGAGCCTTGGTAAACCCCAAGCATGATAAAAGAAAAACCAGGTGTAGGCACATCTTAATAAAACTGCTATACATGTAAAGTTCATTGCTAGGAGAACTCCACACAAAGAAATACTAAAGGAAGTTCTTTAGACAGAAGGGAAATGATACCAGATGAAACTTGGACCACAAGAAGGAATGAATAGTGTCAGAAATGATAAATACGTTGATAAATGCTTTTCATCCTCTGAAAGGACTTTGAAGAATTTATAGGACTTAGTAGATGTGACTAAGTTAAAAATTTAAACCTCTGTACTTCAAAACATTACAAAATTACAGAACATGTATTTGGAGAAAATATGCTTTTTGTGTATGTTTTTTGTTGTTGTTTTGATTTTTTATTTGCTTCAGTGAATGTCCTTGCTCAATATAGCTTTGCATACTTGTGACTGTATTTTCTGGAGGATAAATTCTTAGATGTAGGATTGTTGGGTCAAAGATTATTTTCATATTGAAGTTTGAAAGATAATGCCAAATTGCTTCTCAAAAAGTTGTGATTTGTAATCCTCCCAACAGTATATGAGAATGATTCTTTACCTACACACTCCCCAACACTCTACAGCCTTGATCAATCTAATGTGCACAAAAATGGTATCTAATGTTTGAATTTTCATTTCTTTGGTTATAACTGTTATTGAACATTGTTTACTATTTTTCTAATCTTCATACTTTTTCTGTTTGTGTCTTTGCTTGTTTTGTGTATAGCAGTATTTTGTTCATTTTCATTGTTTTATAGTATACTAGAGTGTGAATATACCACAGTTTATCCATTCAGCTGTTGATGGAAATGTGCATTGTTTCTAGCGTTTTGATTGTTATAATTAATGCTGCCATGAGCATTTTTATGTATGTTTTTTGTTGCACATGTGCATTTGTTTATCTTGTGCACTCATCTCTAGGATATCTATATGTTCAAATGTGATAGATTCTTTCAAATAGTTTCCAAAGTAGTTGTTCCATTGTAAGCTCTCACTAGCATTGTGAGAGTTTCCATTCCTCCACATCTTTGTTAACATTTGGAAATCTATCTTTTAAATTTAACTAGCCTGCTGGATTTGTAGTGGTCTTCAATGTGGTTTTAATGCATATTTCCCTGATGACTAATGATGTTAAGCCTTTTTTTCATATCCTTTTGTGAAGTGTCTAAGTCCTTTGCCCATTTTTCTGTCAGATCATCTGATTGCTCTTATTAATTCTAAGTGTTCTTTACATATTCTGGATACTAATCCTGTATTAGTTATATGTGGCAAATGTTTTCTCCCACACCCTTAATGCTAACTCTTGATTTTAGTTTAGTACAATTTACAGGTGTTTTATTGTTCGTACTTTTGTATGTCCCATTTAAGAAATCTTTTCATTGCAATATCTCTTCAGTTGTCTTTAGAAGCTTTATAGTTTCTCGTTTACTTTTAGATCCATGAATCCTTTGGAATTGATTTTATACATGGGATGAGCTATATGTCAAATTCCTTTTCTTTTCTCAGATGTATAGCCAGTAGACATACTTTTCTTTTTTTTTTTTTTTTGAAAAGGCCATTCTTTCCTTAGTGCTCAGCAATGTCATCTTTGTCATAAATCAGTTGTCCATATATATATGTAGATCTTTCTCTGGACTCTTCCATACTATTGGTCTTTGTATTCATCCTTGTGACATACCATACTGTCTTAATTACTGGAACTTGATAAGAAATCATTGTATCCGGCAGTATAAAACCCCCATCCACCCACTTTTTTCTTTTTCAAGATTGTGTAGGCTATTCTTCACCCTTTGTATTGCATGTACATTTTATGATCAGCATGTTGATTAAAAAACCAACAAAACCTGTTAAAGGCAGTGGGGAATCATTGCAGTCAGAGTGATAATGATCAGAAGTTTTGTATGAGATTTGAATAATCAGTTCAGCTCAAATCTAGAGTCTTTTATTAAAATTAAAGAATGTGTCCTAGTTGCTATTTCAGCATTTGTTTTATACTCTTGTAGACTACTTAAGAAATTGGACTTAATATTTAAAAAAACTAATGGTTAATGAACATGCTTGTTTGAAATTTTATAGTGTGTTTAGCATGCTTATAAAAACATGCAGACTAAGAATACAATTTAATGATCTTCATGTTTTTTTTTTTATTTTCCAGAACATCTATGATGATAACAGTCTCCTGTAAATTGAACTTTTTCAAGAATTTTCTGAAGGAACTAAGAATTTTCTTAGATCATGACTTAATCGAATGCAAGAACAAGAAATAGGTTTTATCTCTAAATATAATGAAGGGCTGTGTGTAAACACTGACCCTGACTCAATTCTAATGAGCATTTTAGACATGAGTTTACATCGGCAAATGGGTTCAGATCGAGACCTTCAGTCATCTGCTTCATCTGTGAGCTTGCCTTCAGTCAAAAAAGCACCCAAAAAAAGAAGAATTACAATAGGCTCTCTATTTCGGAGGAAAAAGGATAACAAACGCAAATCAAGGGAACTAAATGGTGGAGTGGATGGAATTGCAAGTATTGAAAGCATACATTCTGAAATGTGTACTGATAAGAATTCCATTTTCTCTACAAATACCTCCACTGACAATGGATTAACTTCCATCAGCAAACAAATTGGAGACTTTATAGAGTGCCCTTTATGCCTTTTGAGGCATTCTAAAGACAGATTTCCTGAGATAATGACTTGTCATCATAGATCTTGTGTGGATTGCTTACGACAATATCTAAGGATAGAAATCTCTGAAAGCAGAGTTAATATCAGTTGTCCAGAATGTACTGAGCGGTTTAATCCCCATGATATTCGTTTGATATTAAGTGATGATGTCTTGATGGAAAAATATGAAGAATTTATGCTTAGACGGTGGCTTGTTGCAGATCCTGATTGTAGGTGGTGTCCAGCTCCAGACTGTGGGTAAGAAGATATTATTGTTTTTTCTTGAATTAATTTTTTTCTTTGGGGATAAAATAAGAATTTGCTGACTGTTGTACAAAAGAAGTATCTTAACTTGCCAGGGAATTCATTCATCCAGTAGACAAATATTGAATGCATACCATTAAAGCATTAGGTGTTAAAGGCAGGAATCCTGTCTTACTCCTCTTTGTGTCTTCTCTGTACTGCATGTTTATTTTAAGAGCATTTTCAGAAAAAAAGGATAAGATGGTAGAGTATAGGATCTAGTTGTGGTAAGAATTGATTTTCCCAATGTATTTGGAGAACAGAAAAAATGATTGGGGCTTTTGTTTTTGGTGGGGGAATATTTGTAGTCACAAAGTTAAATGCCCCTTTTGAAAGAGACCTTAGCATGTGCCACAAAGTGATGTTCACGTTGATAATTCATACACATTTGCTAGTCTCAAGATATAGAGCTTATGTAATAATTTGCTCAAGGTTTTGAGTTACAAATACCATTTTCTCAACATTTAAAATAAAACAGTTTTTCTTCTATATTTGACTTATGTTAACAGCAGTTCTTGTTTATAGAGCATTTACTGTGGACAATTGTCAGAGCTAGGAAGAGTCAGTCTATGTTGTTAAAGAATAGAAAAGTCACAAACAATGGGTTTCATTTAGCATGCATTAGTAAACCAGAGATTATCTGTTAAGTAAGAGTTTGGAAAACCCAGAACTTCCAGGATTACCTGGGTATAATCTCAGAGGCAAGGCTGAAATGTGAGTATAATTTATCAAATGAGAATTTCATGACTCATTATCTGTATTAAATCCATTATTAGACACTTGTTGTGTAGCGAGTTTTCAGATGCAGATAGCCTATATTCCATAATTTTAAATGAGGAAAGTAATAATATGTTTCTAGCCTCTCTAAATCCCAACCAGTATTCCCAGGTATAACTAGCACTTAACTATCCATCAAGGATTTCTGTGTAGTAAAAGCATTGGGAAACAAAGCAATTACCTAAGAATTTAACATTTTATGAATTCGTCAGTCATGTGTAGGACTCAGAGATACTGTTTAGCATCAGATTTTGAATTATGCTTTCGTATACTGCAGTGAACTTATACTATAACATAAATAGTGAAATAATATGTTAAAGATACTATCTAAACTGGGCATAAGTTGGCTGTGCTTCCAGGTGTATGGTATAAGCAAACTCTGGGACCTATGAAGGGCTAAATTTTCAAGAAAATAATGGATAAGAAGTTAGGGATATTGAACAATACTTGTAAATAATGTGAGCTGGAGTCAATATCTTGTCAGAAAAACAGCTTAGATAGAACTGCCGTACTTTTGATCCCAAGGACCACTGCACATTTTCATTGGTGCAAGTATGCACATTCTTTAGAGTAGACTTCACAGTTGGTTTGTAAATTTTAGTTGGAAAAAAAAAAAAAGCTTTTTGTGAATCATAGCAAATGCTCCAATAGTGAGAGTTCAAATAATGAAGGAGTCACCTGTATATTATGTTTCATCGGGAGAGTGTTCCAGCTATCCTTCATGAAACTCCAGGGTTCAAGAGGTGCTCATGAGTTCTTCTAAAAGTTTAGTAACAACAAAAAAAAGTCTGAAAATGGTGGAAAGAGAAAAAAAGGAGACTTCAGAGTCAAACTCTGTAGCAAGGAGAGATTGAAACAATAAATCCAGGGGCATGTACTTTGTGGTCACTAAAGATTTATATTTACATCTTTGATCATACTATAATTTGTCATATTATAATGTACTATATACCCTATATACCTAAAGACTATTAACCTAATAAAACACGATAGGTATTCCTGAGACAGACCTAGTTTGAATAAGAATTTGATTTTAAGGGAAGCATGCCAAACAACTGGGAAAGGATTGATTATTCAGCAAATAGAATTGTGAAAATAAGCTGTTTGAGGGGAAAAATTTAGATTGTCATCACATGTAACACATCAAAACAAATCAAAACAGATTATAGAGGTAAGTTATATAAATAAAAGGAAAAAATTAATGTATAAGAGATATAGGTAAAAGATTAGCTCACTTAGTATTGACACATTATCTATTAAAATTGAACATGCATTTACCCTACAACCTAGAAATTCCACTTCTAGTTAAATACCCTAGAGAAACATACTTGTGTACCAAGTATAAGTGCAAACAAGAGGACATGTTTAAGAATGTGCAGAGCAGCAAAAAGAAAACAAAATCCAAAACAAATTTCCATTAACATTAGAATGTATAAATACATTTAGTTTAATTGTCACCTCTTGAGAGGAGGTGATGGGAATGTGAACTTTGAGGGGAAATCAAGGGGTTTCTAAAGCCACTGATAAGTGAGGTACCTGTAGAGTCTGGTTTGACTAGTTCCAGTTCATGCTCTTTATACTGATGTAATGTTTAAATAGCTTTCCTTCTAATTTTTTAACAGCTTTCTCTCTCTCAAGTGTTCCCATTTAGATTGTGAATTATATGATCACCCTACTTCTAGTGTTCTTAACTTGTATGGTAGATATGTGGAAATTCATTTTATTCTTCTTTATAAATCCTTTCATTTGTATGACATATTTCTCAGTAAAAATTTTTACATTTCCAGAAACTCATACTTTGGGATATTATTGTACATTTTATTTTTCATTGCGTTTTCATTGTTATAAAAGAAAATGGCTTAGTATTCTAAATTTTGGCAAAGATATCATAGGTATCATAAAATAACAGAAACACCTTTCTTTAATAGATTCTGTTATTATGAAAATAACCACTTGATTTATTTTGTAGGTTTAACAAAGAAATTGTCCTTGATTAGTTGGACCATAGGCTAATTTTTGTTTTTGGTGAATGTCACTAGTCTTATCCACAAAAGACAGAGAAAGCAAGTTGCAGAGATTAATTATTTTTATTATCTATGTATTTTCATTTATAGTTGGTTTATGCTGGCTCTGTAGGTTAAGAGCATATTATAAGAACCCGATAATGTTACAGATTTTTATGGTTGTTTAATGTAGAAAGCATCACAGGTTACCTAAGATTTGTATGTATGTTTTGAAAACGTAGAATACGTGAGCCCTCATTAAAAGTTAAAACAGCATGAGCATGTACAGACCTGATTTTTGAATCCCTATCCTATCAGTTGTAAGGATTAAGTGAGACAGATCTTTAATGTCCCTAGCATAATTCCTAGTATACAGTAAGCACTTTATAACTCTTAAATATTTATTTTTACTCATCTCCATTTCCAAAGCAAATTTTGTTTTTGTTTTTTAAAGCAGTTACTCAACAAAAATTTAATGTGTCTGTGTGCCAGGTACTGAACAAAAAAAAACAAAAATCCCTGTCCTCCCAATGTTTATTAAAACCTGCTGACCCACAGAGGAACAGATTTTAAAAAATTTAAACTCCATTTATTATTTAAATCTGGCATAAGTAATTATATTAAATATCTGGCTATTTGGCAGTCATTCAAAGAAATGTTTAGCAACAGTACCATGACCATAGGCATATATGAAGTATTTAACCTCTTTCTTTGAAATAATTTTTTTCCAGAAATGTCTAAATGTGAAATTATGAATTTTTCCTTTTTGCACTTGGTATTTATCATTAAGACTGTTTTCTCTCTGTCTGACATTTATGTTACTTAAACATATAGTTTAAGTACATGTTGAAAAATAGTGCTCTTAGGAAAGAGTACTGACTGACCTGGTTTTTATTTGAGATCTCTCAGAGTTTCTGACTTAATATTGTCCCACTCTTCTGAGGGCCAGGGCAGATTAGGCTTGTTTAAAGGACAACATTTAAAAAATTCTCCCTTGAGAAGGAAGAAAAGGATGTGGAAGAAGAGAACAAGAGAGGCCTGGGAGCCTATACCTAAGTATTGTGATTTAACCAGGTTGAGGCCAGCCAGACTACTTTTAGAACATGCCAGTCCTCTCAGGTTCAGAAGAAAAATTTGGCCATGGCTGAGAAGAATTGGGGTGAGGCGCATGTAGGAGGAGAAGCATAGAAACTGCCTGGGATAAAAGTAACTGATTATCTTCTTTCTAGGAGACCTAGTTTGTACATTGTCTAGGCAGATAGAAAAAAAAACGGCTTTACGGTTTCTTTCATCACCTGTTTCATCTGGCTGAGGCCACACCATTACCAGCATATACCTCCCTCTCATTTCATGTGAGTGCTTCTGACTTTGCTTGGGAGCTTTGACTGTACAGGAACATTTATTATAATAGCTATTTAATGTCTATAAGCTCTTTAGGGAAAAAAAGTGTTTTTTTTTCTTCGTAATTACAGGATGTAATTCCCTGCTCAACAAAAAATTGTTGTATGAAACAATATATGAAAAACTGTATGCCACTAGCATAAGTCACTTAGGAACAGTTATTACCACTATTTTAAAGTAATATGATCAACTGTATAATCAGGTTTGTGTAGCTTCAAGCTGATATGTTATGACATTTAAATGTTTCTGAAAGAGAAATTAACTTCTTATAGTAGAAGAGATTGTTCTTAATGGATCTTTAAAAAAATGGGGCCATAGGCTTAGGGACTAAATAAACATGTATTTTTCCAATTCTAATTAACTTTCCTAGGGTTCTCATTTCCATCCCACCAAGAAGGGTTTTAGCTGTAACTTGACGATCTTTTGAGGTACTTTTGTAGGCTGACCTTAGAAATTTTGTACAGATCACAGATCTTTGTTCTCCAGAGGAGACAAGTACATGTGACTTAGAAAACAGACTTTGTATATAGGGAGCCATAGTGAGTAAATTATGTTTCAAGGGAAACTGTAATTCATGATTCGTGATAAATTGGCTGTGTTAGAATCAGACATTCATAAAAGTATTTTAAGAGTTAATATCTTGAAATGAGAGTTTGCTGTTTTTAATTTATTCTTCTTCCTAACTGTAATACTAATTCAGGTATATTTTAACAGCAAACAATTTAATATATACTGCCCCTAGAGCCATTGTTAATTGATACTAAGATTTTTGGTGAAGTTGTAGGGGATCATTAAAAACAACATTCCTCTTTTCATTCATTCCCTCCTTGAGAACCAGGTGGAGATATATAAGACACAGGAGGTATCAGTTTTGTCTTAGTGATTAGTTGACTATAGAATGTGATTTTAGATACACAGGTAAAATGGCTTGCTAACATACTATCCCTAAATTAGACAAACTTACCAACTAGTCTTAGGCATTTTTGGACAATTGTAGGCCTCCTCCACAGCATAAAAGTAGAACAGGATGCATCCTTTCTGTAGGAAAGCGGATCCTAAAAGACGGAACCTAGGAGATGAGCCTCATTTTTTCTAGATCTTCTTTCAAATACATTGGTCAAGTAAGTCACTTCTTTTCTGCTGGAATGATAGTAACTTCTTGAAAGTAGAAACCTGAGCCTATCAATTCTGATATGAAACTTGACTTTTCCCGTTATTTAATTTGGATCAATTAATTTTGGTATATCTGATTATATATTCTTTGTTCTTTAAAGATTGTGTTTGAGCTTTGTCCTTTAAAATATTTTTTTTTGTCTTGGACTGAATAATCTTTCTTCGTACTTTATTCTCATTTTTAATCAATTTTTTTTCGGGACTGTAATATCTTTCTTGAGATTACATTTCATGTTAGATATCCGGTTTCTCTTAATTATTCCTTCATAAGGAATTTGCTCTATGCAAATATGCCACCCTCATATCCCTATTTCCTCAGTGTAACTTATAGTGTTATTTGTGAAACATTAGTACTGTTCAACTCTTCCAAGAAGTAGGATGTCATGATCAAATAAATTTGGAAATACTGTATACTATATACTAAACAATGGTATGTGAAAAGTTCTTTTAGCAAATCCAGTAGTAACATTAACCTAAATTGAGACCAAAAACCAGAACAAAACCTCTTTAATTTTGCTTAGCATGTACCAAAACTGACTACTGGATCCTTTCTTAGCATGAATTACCTGTTAAAAACCCAATGATCAGAAAATACTTTGGAAAAGTTGTCTTTAGTCCCTCTCTATTTTCTCCTCTTTCTTATTCCTCCTCCTAAGCATTGGAAGGTTTAAGCATTTCAAGTAGCTGGGGACCTCCAGCTGAAAAATGGAGTAGGGAAGTAACACTTGAGTTCTCTTCTCAAATAACACTTATTGCAGCAGAGAACCTCTTGAAATTTTTCTACAAAAAAAGAATTTTGTATTTGTTTCGGTTTGCTGAAGCTGCTGAAATGCAGTATACCAGAAATGGATTGACTTTTATAAAGGGGATTTATTAGGTTACAAATTTACAGTTCTAAGGCCATAAACGTTTACAGATTAAGACATCCATAAGAGGATACTTTCACTGAAGAAAGGCCGATGGCGTCCAGAACACCTCTGTCAGCTGAGAAGGCATGTAGCTGGCATCTGTTGGTCCTTTCTTCTGGGTTGCATTGCTTTCAGCTTCTGATTCCAGTGGCTTTCTCTTCGAGCATCTGTGGGTTCTAACTTAGCTTCTCCAGAGCAAACTCGGCTTCATCTCTTAGCTTAGCATCTTCAGACGTCTTTCTGTCTGCATCTCCAAGCATCTGGTTGTGTGTCGGCTCTGAGCTCTCTCTCTCTCTCTCCCCCTGAGGTTTTTTAAGGACTCCAGTAAACAAATTAAGACCCACCTTGAATGGGTTGCATCACATCTCCATGGAAATAATCTAATCAAAAGGTCCCACCCATCCCACCCACAATAGGTCTGCCCCGACAAGAGTGGATTAAAAGAACATAGTCTTGTATGGGGTTCATAACAGATTCAAACCAGCACAGTATTTTAATTTAGGTTGTTGTTTTTTTTTTTAATTTAATCATTTTTATTACAAGCATATCTTTAAAATTATAAATGGGTTTTATAATCCAAAGTTGAAACACATTTATTCTTCAGAATCTGACAAGCAATTCCAGACCATGCTTTCCAAATCCAGTTGTCTTTGCTATTTTGCGAACTTCAAAGACTCAAATTTAAACTACTCCATTCTTTCTAAGTGTAGAATTTAGATAACTATTGTATGCTTGTTGATAAGAGGGTTTTCTCAAAACATTCCGTCAAATACAAGAATGATTTCTGTCCAAGAATCAGGAGAGAAGAAATATTAAACACCTATCAAAAAATCATTTATTGATTTCAAAAATAACAGAAACTGTATTGTTCTGTGTTATAAAAGAGAACATGTAAAATTAAGTTATCTTTGTAAACTTTGGTAATATTTTACTCCCATCATAGCTTCAATCCTATTTAGGATCTTTTATGCTAGTCACCATCAGGATTTACTGAGTAAAATTCCTGGGTATTAACATGGCCCTAATGTGCAATTCCAAAGTGAAACAGTTTACTTTTGAGGAAAAGAATTCACTAGTAAGTTTCCTCAAATGTTTTATTTTTTTTTCTTTTAAATAAAAAGTTAATGAAATCATTTTTTTCAACCAACTTTGGGAACTATCTAGCACACTGTCCCCAAACTAAAAAGGAAATAAAAACTTTCTCATTTTAGGCAATTTTCCACTTTTAGGATTACAGCTCCCCCCACCTTTTTCTTGACTGCCAAATTCAGTATTTAAATTTTTTTAAGTTATGCATTTCAGTGTAATAAGAATTATTTTTTAAATGATCTTATCCTGAGCATAAGCATCACAGCAATGCACTCAAGTCACATTTGACTATATTGAAGAGTTGTAAATGGACAGATAGGAGGCAGGGCAAGACAGCGGCATAGGGAGGTATGGAATTTAGTTAGTCCCCTAGAGCAACTGGTAAATATTTAGCAACAACTAGAAAATAGTCTGGAACAACTGATGGGGGGATATCCATGACCGGACATCATCGTGCATTAGTCATGAATGGGTAGAGCAGCTGAGATGGCAGCATAGAACTGTAAGTAAAGCTCCCCAGACTGTGGAGCTGGTGCCCCTCCCTCACTGGCATGGCAGGCTAAGTTGCAAAACTTTGCTGTGGGAGAAAGAAGCAGTCCCTGCAGGGAGCAAGGGAATATAGCTCAACCAAGCTCCAATTACAGTTTTAATTAACAGGTTTGGACTACTGAATACATGCACAGATAAACCCAGAACAAGCAGGAAAAGAATTCAGAGGTTTATCCTGACAGAGAGGAGGAGGGGCTGATGGGAATAAAACCAAAACATAAATAAATAAAAACAGGCTTTTGGAATGCACTGAGCTCAGAATACTGGAAAAAGGGCTGTGTCCCAAGAAAAGGGGCACGCAGAATTGGGTACCAACTCCTGGCTGGGGACTGGCTCTGAAAAGGGTACTTCTTGCTTTTTTCCTTTTTTTTTCTCTCTCTCATTCTAAGTAGTTCATTACAGAAAGTCTCAGGCATTTTCATTTGTCAGCACTGACACAGGCAATATAGAGTTAAGATAGAGAATCAAAGGGAAAACTCAGGTGTAGGAGAGAATTCCCTAAAGGGCTTATTTTCCCTAAGAAAAGTGGGGGGAGGCAGCCCAAGTGACTGCTCTCCCTCCAAGAACTCAGACCCAGGGCCGGGGGGAAGAAGGAAAAAAAAGAAGAAACAGCTTAAGCTTGGCTTCTGGCACCCTCAGTCCCTGGCTGGGACGGGGTCCACTGAGAATTAAATACACCACACCTCTTTACACTGATGGGGAGCTGCAGGCTGACAGGTGCCACCTGCTGGGCAGGATAGGAAAAGCAGAGTCTAGAGGCCTCACAGTAAAGTCTGACAGTCAGCTCAGTCTCACCCTAAGGGAAATCTGATGCTGAATAAAGCCTCCTCCTCAGACCTGAGCCTGTCTGGTCTGGGAAAATTTGATTGAGGTAATCAAGGAAACCAGATACCTAGACAACAGAAAATTACAGATCACACTAGGAAAAGCGAAGACATGGCCCAGTTACAGCAGCAAATTTCCATGTCAACTGAGACACAGGAATTGAAATAGCTGATTATTAATCAAACAGATCTCCTAAATCAATTCAGAAATCAAATCAACGAGTTGAGGGAAGATATGGCAAAAGAGATGAAGGATATAAAGACACTGGGCAAACATAAGGAAGAACTTAAAAGTTTGAAAAAACAATTGGCAGACTTTATGGGAAAAAAGGCACAATAAAAGAGATGAAAAACACAATGGAGACATACAACAGCAGATTTGAAGAGGCAAAAGAAAGGCTTCATGAACTAGAGAACAGGACATCTGAAATCCTACACACAAAAGAACAGATAGGGAAAACAATGGAAAATGAACGCACATCTGAAGATAGGTATTCCCTCCATCGAAGGTAAGCAAGCTTTTTTTAACATGTGGACAAAACAGAACTCCACTCCTTTGGACATTTCTCAAACTCATAA
Source organism: Choloepus didactylus (assembly GCF_015220235.1). NCBI lineage: Eukaryota > Metazoa > Chordata > Mammalia > Pilosa > Megalonychidae > Choloepus > Choloepus didactylus. The sequence continues at coordinate 56,105,264 of NC_051320.1, read as the reverse complement.
TGTTTACATTTAATAAAGTCAATATAGTTCTTAAAAATTAAAGTTTGGTCACTAGAAAAGACTGAACAAAAATTATTACCCTCCAAAATAACAGCGAACAGCTCTAAAAAGCCCAATTCTTCCCACAAAAACAAGGAAGTAGTCGGGGTTGAAGCCTTTAAATTTGAAATTTCAGCTCCTAAAACATTGCTCCCATTCACTCAAAGCTGCAGGTCTGTGTATATCCTTTTCTAATACTTCCCCTATTTATATGTTTATCTCTATACATATACACACATAAGCATGCACATAAGTGTGTGCAGAAGCACACATGTGCAGACACACTTTCAAGTAAGACACCTTTTTGTGTTTGTTGATAAGTTATGAGGACCATGAACTGGGTGTGTACAGGGTTTCATAGGTGCTTTGTAATCATCAGAGTCATTTGGGTCCTTTTCTCCAACAGCCTGAAATCAAATTATACAACCAGGGATCACTGCTTTCCCAGATGCTGTTCGCAGGCTGCATATTGACGAAGGACAGAGAAAAAGTCCTTGTAACTGATGTTTAGATGGGGAGGCAAAGAGACAATCTTGGTCATTCTGAAGTGCCAGGGAAGAAAGACTAATGTGCTGTCCACAGGACCAGGCTTCAATACTAAATCAGGATCAGGGAAACCATGTGAACTAAGTATCTGTTTAACATATCTACATCTAAATCTGTAGATCTCTTGTTGCTGGGTTACTAACTGGCAAAAGTCCTGTGCAGCTCTCACAGTATCTGCTTTTCGATCTTCTGGAGACAGCACTATTGCTGAGGATTGGCAATTTAACACTTGATCATCTTTGTCATTACTATTTGCAAACTCTGGTGAATATTTGGAACAATCTAAACCCAGAAGTTCCTGCTGTTTTAAAATTGCATCTATCAATCTGGAATTACTTCTTTTGAAAATACCTCACCCCAGCTGCCATCTTCCTTCTCCCTCCGCAGCCCCACCCCTGCTAGCACATGGACGATTCTGATTGGCTGGGGTGGAATGACTTTTAGTTATACCATTTGCTTGCATTGTAATATGAGCTGTTTTTGAATGGAAAATACATTTGTCCCCCACACAATGAAAATCATCTTCAAGGGTCCTAACATTGTTTTTGCAAAAGAAATGAATGCTATGTACATCTAATTCCTTGATACATTATAGAATGCGCTTAATATGGTTTTTCTTAGGATTGAATATGTACATGAAACAGTAAGCACTCAATAATTGTTAGCATGTTTTTTAAAACTGCTAGACAAGTAAACTTCCCTAAGTCATCAAAATATACATTCATGAAAATATTTGGTTACCATCATTAAAGATAACCCTGGTTGTCTTTGGAATTTGCAGATTCAGTGGGACTTAAATGTTTAGTTCTCAGTAGGGCATCTTAGCTTTTCCATTAAAAAAATACTGAGAAGTAGCGTAAAACAAGTTTGTTTTTTATCACTTAACGTTTGAGTGCATAAGATGTGGCGCGAGCACATATGATGTGGCAAGTGCATTCTCTTCCTTCTCTTTCCTTCCTCCTTCACCTCACTCTCCCACATTCATATGTATTATTTTGTTTAAATCGCACAGCTCTTTTTTAAAGATCATGTCATTATATCCTAATTTTTGAGATGTAGCAAACCCACATTTTGGCCAAATGCCAAATAGATGTTAAATTAGTATTCCTCAAAAGCCAAAGTCAGATATCACCATCATAGTTTGATAAGCTTCAGGATGCAAGAATAAATTTAAAGTTTTATTTTTAAAGAGTTAACAGTAATATTTTAATACTCTTTCATCAACAGTAACAAATATTCTACAACCAATAGTATGAGTCAGTAATGGGGCGGGGGGTGGGGGGAAGAGGTAATGGAGGCTTGGGTTTCCTTTTTTATTTTTATTTCTTTACTGCAGTAATGAAAATGTTCTAAATTTGATCATGGGGATGTATGCACAATTATGTGATGATACTGTGAACCAGTGATTGTATACCTCGGATTGTTTCTATGATGTATGAATACATCTCAATAAAATTGCATTAAAAAAAAAAAGCCACAGTTTCACACCCATTAGAATGGCTGCTATTTAAAAACAAAACAAAACAAAACAGAAAATAACAAGTATTGGAAGGATGTGGAGAAATAGGAACACTCATTCATTGCTGGTGGCAATGTAAAATAGTGCAGCCACTGTGAAGATGACAGTTTGGCTGTTCCTAAGAAACCTAAGTATGGAACTACCATATGACCCAGTAAGTCCCACTACTAGATAAAAAATTGAAAGCAGGGACTTGAACAGATATTTGTACACCCATATACATAGCATTATTCACGGTTGACAAAATATGGAACCAACCGAAGTGTCCATCAGCCGATGAATGCATAAATAAAAGTGGTATGTGTATACAGTGAAATATTATTCAGCCAAGAAAAAAAGGAAGAGAGTCCTGATTTGTGTGACAACATGGATGAACCTTGAGGACATTATGTTGAGTGAAATAAGCTAGACACAAAAGGACAAATATTGTATGATTTTACTGTTTTGAAGCAATTAGAATAAGCAAACTCACTGAGTCAGAATCTAGAATATAGAGGGATGAGTTAGGGAATGGGAAGTTAAGACTTAAAATTACAGGGTTCCTATTTGGAATGATGAAAATGTTTTGGTAATGGATGGTGGTGATGGTAGCAAACACTGTGAATGCCATTAGCTGCACTGAAATATATATATGAATATGATTAAAAGGGAGATGTTAGATTGTATATATGGTAACAGAGCAACAGCAGAAATCCGGGTAACTGCATTACACAAACAGTGATCCCGAAGTTAAACCATGGACTTTAATTAATAGTACAAATATAAAATTGTGCTATGATCAGTTGTAACAGGTGTTCCACACCAACGCAAGGTGGTGGTGGTGGTTAGTATATGGGAGTCCTTTATTTTATGCAAGATTGTTCTGTAAACCAACAACTTCTCTAATTGAAAAAAAGGAAAAAATAATCTATAAAGGCTTTTAAAAAATGGCTTATTTAATTTAGCAGTCAAATATTAAATGTTTGACTTCATAATGCAGGAATGAAAATTTGTCTACACTGTCAGTTGTTAGATTTCTCCGGATCGTTATACACATAATTTTAAAATTCTAAATAGATAATCACTTCGATAATAATATCACTGTTCTTTTTCTGTATGGAAGAATATAATTTAGGATAAAGCTTTTTAGTAACATAGAAAGAATATTGTATTTAGGATATAAAGTTTGGGTAAATTTCAAAAACCTGTAGAATCTTGGTTTTCTATAGGTAGTCATTTTCAACAATCATAAGTCTGTAGACTCCAGACTATAAGGAATTGTGTTTTTAAAGCAATTTATGAAGTCTGTGTTGACATTTGAGAAGAAACTGTGTTTTAGATACCTCAGTTTTCTCTCTTATCTCTTCATGATTTTTATGGATAGTGTACTGGAGTTTGGAATTTTCTTTTCCATGAAATTCTAAAATGGCAAAATAGACATTCTGCTCTTAAGTCGTCTTCTCAAGATGTGAATAATTTCCATACAGAACTTTTTCTTGATAAACCGATAGCCTAAATCATTCATTAAAAATTAAATCAGTTCTTAAAAGTTTTGTTTAATGATATGAATTCTGGTATACCAAACAGAATTATGATTTAACCTAATTTCTAATAATCTATCTCATATATTTTTATAAGTATTTCTTTGCCCAGAAGGGCTATGTTCTTCCTAAAATTAGCTAGCTGATAGCATTCTTAATTTTTGTATTGAAAATCTATTTCCTTATTTATTTAAATGTACTTGCCTATATTTGGCTTTCAGAATCATCACTAATGATTATAGCAACACAATGAGTTTATGCATCACAATGTACATTTATACTTTACGTTATACTTTACAGTAAATATAATTTACAGTAAAAATTTGCCAAATAAAGCAATAAGATTTTTATTATTTCGAGAATGCCTACATATTTTAAAAATTAATATTCAGACATTAATATTAAATTCAAATAACAAACATTGTTTATAATGTTGATGTGGCTATGATAGTAACTCCTGTGATCACATGATCAAGCAAAGTGTGGTGTACCAAAAATAACATTGAAGCAGTCATTTACTTATTTGGCCTTCTAAAGGCAAAGACCAAAACAAAGCTGAAGCAGATTTTGACTGAATAGTTCGGCTAAACCAAACTTCAGTGAATCCTTATTTTGTGTATGGAGAAGCTTAGTTTTAGAGAGATTATGTAATTTGCCAGAAGTTAAGTGGTGGAGGTGGAATTTGAACCAGCTAGCCTCAACCTCTCTTGCCTTTATAAATTGTGACTGACTTCAAAAAATTACTGATCTTGGTATTGTCCCCTATACAAACAGAGATTTCCTTCATTCTGCCTCTCCTCTTCTCTTCTTCCTTCCTGCAAGTAAAGGTAGGATAGAAGAAAGGTCTCAAAGAGAGTGCCATTTCCTCTTCCTATTCACTGAAATTACTATTTTAAAAAAACCAAAGACTACTTTAGCTTATGTTTTAGATATAATTTGATGGAAAATAAAGTATAGGGTCTTTGTGTTCTGGGACTGGGATTAATATACTGTCTTGGAAATCTTAAAGTTCAGGAAAATGGAACTTTGCTAAGTTAAAACATGTTGATTTAAATTGCCTTTAATTTCAGTCCTGTTCAAACATATCAATGTTAGACAGTGAAAATCAGAGAATTGTAGTATCCTCAGTCTTTCTGTTAGTTGAAGGGAAAATACATCCTGATTGAGAAATTATAGTTTGTACTTTTGGGTAGGAGATTGACACCAAAGATCATTTTTACTGTGCATCATAGAAACAAAAATTTGCGAATTCATGCATAAATATCAGATAATCACAAAATTTATGATGCACCTGATTCATATTCATTACATTTTTAAATCGATCATCTTTTTTAGAAAAATTTTTCTGATTATAAACACGTAATTGTGAAAAATCAGAAATGTATAAATGCATAAGAAAGAAAATTAAAACCCTAATACCACAAAAACCACTGTTAAAGATTCCATCTAGTCTTTTCTGTGTGCATGTATTATTAATTTAATGCAATTTCTAAAAAATGGGATTAGGCTGTATATAGTTTGGTATGCTGTTTTTTATACTTAGCATATTATGAATATTCCCTAGTATCCTAGAATTGCTTTGAAAATATTAGAACTGTATAATCTATTAAATGACTGTGTTAGTTTCTCAGATGATTTTTCTGTTGTTGATAATTTAGGATTTTTTTTTTAATGCATTTTTATTGAGCTATATTCACACTCCATAGAATCTAGTTTTTTTGTTTTTTTTTTTTTTAACCATATGTTTAGAATTCCTCAGTGGTGGACTTCTAGATGAAGGATTATGGTATCAAAGACTTTTTAGATCTTCTAATAGACCTTGTCAAATAGTTTTCAAAAACAGGGGTATCAGAATATGTTGACATGTCATTTCATCATATTCCACCACATTTGAGTGTTTAAAAGTTGAAGTTTTAACATGTTTTCTAGCCATTTGACTTCATTTGTGAAATGTTCATTTTTTCCCCCCATTTTTGTATTAGTGAGATTGTGTTAGGGTTTATAACTATTTGCTGATATATAAATAGAAAATGTTTTTCAGGAATACCATTTTAGTTGGATAATTATTTTAGTTAATGAATATATCTCTTATTTTCTGTCACATTTTAAAAATCTTTTTTCTTGTTCCTTAAAGATATGCTGTGATAGCATTTGGATGTGCCAGCTGTCCAAAATTAACTTGTGGGCGAGAAGGTTGTGGAACAGAGTTTTGCTACCACTGTAAACAGATTTGGCACCCCAACCAGACATGTGATGCTGCCCGACAAGAGAGAGCCCAGAGTTTACGTCTGAGAACTATACGTTCTTCATCCATTAGTTATAGTCAAGAGTCTGGAGCAGCAGGTATTTATGTCTAATTTTCACTAATAAAATATTTGACACAGAACAGTAGTTATTTTAATAAAAAAATAAAAATAAAGTGTTCAGGTACTGTCTTCCCCTGCTCTCCCTTCAATTTTCGAAAGTGATTTTATGTTCTGGCATTCTTTTCTGTGGAAGAAAGTGGTATTGAGATTAGACAGATTTTATTGACAAAAATAAAAATGAATAATTGTGTAAATATAATTTACAGATTTAAAGCAATATTCATTATCTTGGAATGTTTTTCTTTTACATATTTTGTGAAATACATTTTTTTTTACTTGGAAGTCTCATCCAAACCCATGATCAAGGATACAAAATCATACCTTGGCAGGTTAGACAGCAAGCACTTTAAGGTGTCTTTGACCATAAATTTTAAATTATCTGGGGATCTATCTATACATGCACAATGTGTACATCTCATAAGTCTAAAAAAATTAATTTTTTTCTCAGCATCTTAATGTTCTTTGAATTAAAATTTCAAAAATTAGTATTTTGCATTCACAGACTTTTCATTATTTATTGAAATTTCAACCCATTTCAGACCAATATTTATTTTTCTTGCTGATTTGAAAGATACAAACTTGGAAAATACAGAAATGAGAAATAATTTATATTCCTACCAGCAGTGCATTGAGCAATCACTTACTATATGCTACTAGGAAAAAAAAGTTTTATTAAACTTTAACATGGAAAATTCAACAGTATTTTGTAATATATTTGGATTTGCATGCTTGGTCATTGGCTAACTTGTTTCCATTTCTTCTCTTGAAGATTTGGGTTGGAATAGTATAGTTTGTAAATACAGGTTCAAAAGCAATTCAAAAAAGACCTAAACTGTCTCCTGAGGAGTTAGTAGTAGCTATTGCGTGGTCCACTTGAAAATTATATCCCACTTCTCTAAATTGGGGTGGATATTTATTAGTCACAGGACACATAGACATACATAGAAGAAGAGAATGGATTCTGAATCAGACACCCTAGATTCGAATCCCAGCTTCTCCGCTTACTCTTTGTGTGATCCTGAGCAAGTTACTTGCCTCATCTGTACAATGAAGATACTAATACTACTTCCTTAGGATTGAGACATTTCAGCCAAATGCTCTGGCTACATGAGGTAGGGGAACTCAGGAAAACCATAGTTACCTGTTAGAGGTATATATATATTTGAGTATGCCTGGACCATCATTTAAAAAAAATGACTAAACGATGGCTTGTGTTATTTTTTGAATAAACATCACCATTTAGTCATCAAATGAATATTGGTTGACTTCAAAGTAGTCACCATGGGAGGTTTTATGTTTAATTTTAGCAGTTTTATCCTGGAAGTCCTTATTTTCCTAACCTTTAGATTCTAATATAGTCTCTTAAATTACTCTTAATGTCAGTTTGATTTGGGGGAAGGACCAAAAGTTCTTTGAAATTAAGTCTAACAACTAGAGTATCATGCGAGATTGAATCTCTGGTTTTGGGAAGAGCCAAACTAAGATGTGACTGTATGATCATGAGAATGATTTTTTTGTGTGTACAGTAGCTTTGAAGGTGATTCTCAGTGAGAAACTTCCAAAAGATTTGCGCCAAATAGTAGCATTGTTAGAATAAATATAGCCTCCTAAAGTGATTATTTAAAAAAATAAGCCTCATTTGGAATTTGTTCCGTTTTTATTTAAAAATCTTCTCATAGTTGTGAAAATCTAGATTTAAAGTATATGCATTTTTATCTACAATGCTTTTTTTGTTTGTCTTTATGAGACCCTTATAGTACTGGGGGGTTTATGCACATCTTGTTACATTTTAAATGAACCACTTTTTTTCTTTAATTTGTTACTATATTTTTTTCCTATTTGTAAAAGTAAAATATTTAATGGAGTCCCCACCCCACCTCTGTCCCCTACCATTACCACCCTAACCGATAACCACTGTTACGTTATGTCCCGAGTCCTTACAGGTAACTTGAGTGGTAGGTGGTCTTGGAGGGGGTGAGAAGGTTTGAATTTAAAACGCATTTTGAGAACACAGTGTTTTGTAACCTGTTGTTTTTTCTTAATACAACTGACCCATATTTTAACAGTAAACAAACAGAAGTATAGTTTTCAAAAAAGGCAGAAGCTTTGCAAGACACTTTATAAGTGTGAGAAACGTTTAAAAAAAATATAACAGAGCTGTGGGATTATTTCTTGGGAAATGGAGGATTGGTTGTTTAATCAGCAAAACAATTTCACTTATGATTTTTACATTTTGAGACTTTTTTGATAGAAATATCTTTATATAATACATACAGTGCATTTTTTTTCTGATTTGCTAGTTTAAGGAGAGACAAAAGTAGACAAAACAGGCTTTCGTAGAGACATAAGTTATACAGAGTGTAAAAATATGTGGTTACAGATATATAAAGAGACAACAAAAATACTGTTCCAACCTAGATTAGCCCCAAGACCAAAGAACACACCTGGCATGGAGTTACCCATGAATTTAATTAGGGATTTACAAAACAAGACATCCCAATGGCTATGGCGGTCGGTGCGGAGAGTGAAGGCAGTGTTCTGCCATTCTGCAGAGAGAGAGAGAGACTGGGGGGTTGGGGTGAGGGGGTGTGCCAAGGTGGGGAGTTGCTTATTAAAGGTTTGTGACAATGGAGTTTCTCACAAGATTTGGTTACTAATAGTGATCAGGGGAGGGAAGTTTTAATGCTTTCCCCCAGGGGGGGTGGAGCTCCTGGTTGCCTGGTCATGTAGGCAGCTGCAGGTCAGTAATGGAGGAGGGACAGGGCCCCAGGCTCTGAGTCCTCACAAGTACGTTGCTTATTGTGCCAGTTCTCTAACATGTAATCTTAGCATATTAACAGGCCGTTTTATGTTTTTAGAACCTTAAGAATAAATAGGGGTATCATCTTTCAGTTTGGTATCAGAGTCAAAGCCTGAATCTCTTTATTCCTAACTTTAATTAGGATATCTACTATTTGAGCATACACTGGAATGAAGAAGTTTATCAATTAATATTCCACTTATGCAGATAGTATTAGCATTTCTTTAATATGATGTAGTAGATGTTATATCATGTATAAAAGCCAACATTTTTTCATTCATGCCCTAATATTAAATACTTTTTAATGCAGACTGTGTTCTCTGGATCATTTAATCATGACTTATGGATATTTTTAATTTTTATATTCTAGTAATTATCATTTGTCTTGGTCTGGCTGCATAAAGTCAGTTTGCTCAAAATTGCTTGAATCGTTAAAACACTAATTGTGAGCATTGGCCAGTTCTTAAGTTAAAAAACAGTTTTGGCCATAGAAGAAGCACTAAGGAAACCTGAATTCACTGATAAAGCACAGGTAAAACTTGACCATAAAACTTGTAGAAAGGAGAATAGAATAGAGCTTAATGCTTAAAAAATAATAGTGGACAAATACTTGAATTCAGTGGTTAGTGCTATAAATAACTTTTTAACTGTGTCATTAGGAAATACAGCTGGTTGTGTATTATACCATGTATTAGTAAGAGTAAAATAATTACAGTTTTCTATTTAAATAGATGCCAAAGTGGTTCAAAATGGTTGGATAATTTGAGATAATTTATATTTTGTGTCAATGATTCCTAAAGTTATTTACCGCTTGATTTTGATGTGGCACTTTTGGGCATTATAGCCAGATTGCTATACAAGGAACATGTACTCATCAGCATTTCAGCACTTGAATCAAAATGACAAAGAAAATTAAAAACAGTCATTACATGGTCATAAGTAACAGTGGTTGTGTTAATTCTGAAACTGTTTTCCACTGTCTAGCATTTATAACCATATCTCTTCCTTAACTTACTACCTCTTCTCTTTTATTCTGGGTACTGATTCTTTGTAAGGTCCATCTTGTAGTTTTTCCAGTGGCTATAGTTGATGTTACTTAAAAAGAGAAATGAACTCATAGTACTTTGTATATAGTGCTTCATATCAATATCTGATTGTCACTTCCTATTAGTGTTCATTCACTAAAGGACTAGTATACAAAATAGTTATTACATTTTTTTGTTTTTATTTATTTATTTATTTTTCATTTTTATTGAGATTGTTCAGATACTATACAATTATCCAAAGATCCAAAGTGTACAATCACTTGCCCCTGGGTACCCTCATACAGCTGTGCATCCATCACACTTAATTTTTGTTCAATTTTTAGAAACTTTTCATTACTCCAGACAAGAAATAAAGTGAAAGATGAAAAAAGAAAAAAAGAAAAGGAAACTCTAATCCTCCCCTATCCCTAACCAACCCCCCTCAATTGTTGACTTGTAGTATTAATATAGTACATTTGTTACTGTTTATGAAAAAATGTTGAAATACTACTAACTGTAGTATATAGTTTGCAATAGGTATATAGTTCTTCCCTATATGCCCCTGTGTTATTAACTTCTAATTGTATTGTCATACATTTGTTCTGGTTCATGGAAGCGATTTCTAGTATTTGTACAGTTGATCATGGACATTGCCCACCATAGGATTCAGTTTTATACATTCCCATCTTTTGACCTCCAACTTTCCTTCTGGTGACCTATATGACTCTGAGCTTCCCCTTTCCACCTCATTCACACACCATTCGGTGCTGTTAGTTATTCTCACATCTTGCTACCAACAACCCTGTTCATTTCCAAACATTTAAGTTCATCCTAATTGAACATTCTGCTCATACTAAGCAACCACTCCCCATTCTTAAGCTTTGTCCTGTATCTTGGTACCTTATATTTCATGTCTATGAGTTTACATATTATAATTAATTCCTATCAGTGAGACCCTGCAATAATTGTCCTTATGTGTCTGGCTTATTTCACTCAGTATATTGCCCCCAAGGTTTTGTCATCAACCCATTTTTTTTTTTTAATATGGTTTTATTCACTCACCATACATTCCATCCCAAGTAAATAATCAATGGTTCTCTGCATGGTCATACATTTATGTGTTCACTACCTTCACCACTATCTATATAAGGGCATCTGCATTTCTTCCACAAGGCAGGAGGGAGAGTCAAAGAAGGTAGACAGGCAAAAGAAAGAGGAAAAAAGAATGACAGCTAGGAAGCAGCAAAAGGAAAAATAACCTTAAATCAAGGTAGAATAAAGAATCAGACAATACCACCAATGTCAAGTGTCTAACATGCCTCCCCTATCCCCCCCTCTTATCTGCATTTACCTTGGTATATCACCTTTGTTACATTAAAGGAAGCATAATACAATGATTCTATTAGTTACAGTCTCTAGTTTATGCTGATTGCATCCCTCCCCCAATGCCTCCCCATTTTTAACACCTTGCAAGGTTGACATTTGCTTGTTCTCCCTTGTACAAGAACATATTTGTACATTTTATCACAATTGTTGAATACTCTAGATTTCACCAAGTTACACAGTCCCAGTCTTTATCTTTCCTCCTTTCTTGTGGTGTCTCACATGCTTCCCACCTTCCTCTCTCAACCGTATTCATAGTTACCTTTGTTCAGTGTACTTACATTGTTGTGCTACCATCTCCCAAAATTGTGTTCCAAACCATGCACTCCTGTCTTCTATCACCCTGTAGTGCTGCCTTTAGTATTTCCTGTAGGGCAGGTGTCTTGTTCACAAAGTCTCTCATTGTCTGTTTGTCAGAAAATATTTTGAGCTCTCCCTCATATTTGAAGGACAGCTTTGCTGGATATAGGATTCTTGGTTGGCGGTTTTTCTCTTTCAGTATCTTAAATATATCACACCACTTCCTTCTTGCCTCCATGGTTTCTGCTGAGAGATCCGCACATAGTCTTATTAAGCTTCCTTTGTATGTAATGGATCACTTTTCTCTTGCTGCTTTCAGGATTCTCTCTTTGTCTTTGACATTTGATAATCTGATTATTAAGTGTCTTGGCGTAGCCCTATTCATATCTCTTCTTTTTGGAGTATGCTGCGCTTCTTGGATCTGTAATTTTATGTCTTTCATAAGAGATGGGAAATTTTCATTAATTCTTTCCTCTATTATTGCTTCTGCCCCGTTTCCCTTCTCTTCTCCTTCTGGGACACCAATGATATGTACATTATTGTACCTTGTTTCATCCTTGAGTTCCCGGAGACGTTGCTCATATTTTTTCATTTTCTCCATCTGCTCCTTTGCATGTAGGCTTTCAGGTGTTTTGTTCTCCAGTTCCTGAGTGTCTTCTTCTGCCTCTTGAGATCTGCTGTTGTATGTTTCCATTGTGTCTTTCATCTCTTGTGTTGTGTCTTTCATTTCCATAGATTCTACTAGTTGTTTTTTTGAACTTTTGATTTCTGCCATATATATGCCCAGTGTTTCCTTTACAGCCTCTATCTCTTTTGCAATATCTTCTCTAAACTTTTTGATTTGATTTAGCATTAGTTGTTTAAATTCCTGTATCTCAGTTGAAGTGTACGTTTGTTCCTTTGACTGGGCCATAAGTTTGTTTTTCTTAGTGTAGGTTGTAATTTTCTGTTGTCTAGGCATGGTTTCCATGGTTATCCAAATCAGGTTTTCCCAGACCAGAACAGGCTCAGGTCCCAGAGGGAAGAAATATTCAGTATCTGGTTTCCCTGCGGGTATGTCTTAGAAAATTGCTCCACCCTTTGATGCCTCAGTTCACTGTGCTTTTCTGCCCAGCAGGTGATGCCTGTTAGCCTATAATTCTTGACTGGTGTGAGGAGGTATGGCCGTGTTCCCCCAGGCTCTGGGGTCTGGTTCTGAATGGAAAGGGCCCCACCCCTTTCCTCCTAGAGAAGACAGACCCCCCAGGTGAAGGTCATTAGCATTTCAATGGTCTCTCTCTCTGCTTGTGCTGTCTCCACCCTTCCCCGAGTCACAGCCCTGGTAACTGAAAATGACTGGGGCTTTCTCCACTGAGCCAAAAAAGAAACAGATAGTCCCCTTCAGACCCAGTCCAAGGTGACCCTCCGGCTCTCCCAGGTCAGTTGTCACCCAAAGCCTCTGTCTGTTTTTTGGGGATGCCTACCTGTAGTGAGCAGTTCACACTCGCTACTTAAAACCCCGGTTGGAGCTCAGCTGAACTATATTCGCTTGCTGGGAGAGAGCTTCTCTCTGGCACCACGAGGCTTTGCACCTCGGGCTATGGGGGAGGAGTTCTCACGACTTGGATCCGCAGGTTTTACTTACAGGTTTTATGCTGTGTTCTCAGGCATTCCTCCCAATTCAGGTTGGTGTATGATGAGTGGATGGTCTTGTTTGTCCCCCCCCAGTTATTCTGGATTATTTGCTAGTTGTTTCTGTTTTTTTTGTAGTTGTTCCAGGGAGACTACTTAGCTTCCACTCCTCTCTATGCCGCCATCTTGCCCCACCCTATTTATTGCATTTTAATTATGTAGAGATGGTTAGAAAAGTTCCAGAACACAAATGCTACCCAGAGAAAGCAGCTATGGAGTAGGGATAAAGACAAACTTCATTTAGTTCACGGTTTGCCTTGGGCTGCCTTGGTTCTACTTTTTTTTTTTTTTTTTTTAACTGTTCTTTTGTTATTCTTTATTCTTTGTTCTCATTTTCTGCTACTGTCTCTGAAAAATATTTGCAGTTTGAAATTTTAATGTAAAATATGTTTCCTTTTTCAGAAAGAAAGAAAAATGCTTTATGTGCTAACAATAGCAGGTTAAAGCTATCTGTTAACAAAAATTGTTGGAAATTTTTTTGGTAGTACTACAGTCAGTATCAATCTTGGAATTGTTGCTTTTAGGCCAATTTTACATACTAAACATGCTCTCTATTTTCCTAAAAGCTGATGATATAAAGCCATGTCCACGATGCGCTGCTTATATAATAAAGATGAATGATGGAAGCTGCAATCACATGACATGTGCTGTTTGTGGTTGTGAGTTTTGTTGGTTGTGTATGAAAGAAATCTCAGATTTACATTATTTAAGGTAAGTTTATAGAAGAAGCTATTTATATCTAAATATAATTTTCTATTGTTAGACAAAGGGGCTTTTTTGGGGAAAAGTATTACCCTAAGGCATTTTTGAAGTTGGGATTTATAACTTACTTAAAGAGATCTGTTTTAATCTAGTTACATAAATTTAAAAGGAACCAAGTTACTGTGCTAGTTATTTGGGATTAATAACAGGTCAAAAATAGAAAATGGAAATTTCTTAATTTATTTTTGTTTTTATTAAGCTGTAAGGCTTATATTTAATGCCCCATGTAATTTATGCTAGGTCATAAGCAGTTCCATTTAGTTTTCTCATGTATAAGATTCCTTCATTTAGACCACAAAGTGAATTTATGGTAAAATCAGATAATTATATGCCTAAAACAGGTATAAAATAAACATTTAGATTTTTTCACTAATTTATTCTTCAAAAACAAGTTAAAGGTTTTGAGGGTAATGGAGGACTAGGCGTAAATTTTTAACATGAATCCCAGTTATCAGTTATCCCTTTAATATAATTTATGGTGGTTTCTACCTTAATTTTTTGGCTTTTGATTATGTAAAATTTCAAAGAAAGGAAAAAAATACCCTGACTCCTAAGTATGGAAGTCTTCTTTTAGAGTTGTTGCCTTAATATATATTATAATAATTTGTTGTCATGATGTTTTGCAGCAGTTATTTAATGTAATTTTTTTTACGTTAGTCCATCAGGATGTACTTTTTGGGGCAAGAAACCCTGGAGCCGAAAGAAGAAAATTTTGTGGCAGCTAGGAACACTTGTTGGTGCTCCTGTAGGAATTGCTTTAATAGCTGGCATTGCTATCCCTGCAATGATTATTGGCATTCCTGTATATGTGGGCCGGAAGGTAAAATACATAATTCCTTGTTGATTCATTATCTTATTCTAACTCTGTAAGTGCATCCCTTTAGGGTTGATGTGTTTTGTTTGTTTTTTTTAAGACAAATGTCATTTTTAGTTTATTCAGTATAAATCAGTTACCATTTTTTCATAGGATAGTAAGTTTTCAGTGTTTGGCAGGCTTATTTGTATGCATTAAAAAGTAGACCTTTAAAATTATCTGAATCTGAAAACTTTAATACATTTGCACTATAAACCAACTTTAAGCATAAAATATTGAAGTATACATACCTAACATTTATCTTATGGGCATATCCTTGTAAAGTCAGGTCTATAGGATCTTTTTAGTAAAGTTAATAGCTAAATAAAATTTATACCACATGCCCTCAGGCAAAGAATAATTTGCTAGTTCCTGAATTGTTTCCTACTTCAATCCAAAGCTCTTTTTCACTTGGGTTACTGCTATTAGTAGATATGCTGTTTTGCATATTCCAACATGTTTGTCAAAGTCCAAATACCAATAATTATTAATGATTACAACTGGCCTATACTCAATGATATATATATAATTCATTAGCTAAGTAAATAATTCTTTTTTGAATGACTATGGAAACAATTTATGTTATGATTAAGAAGTCTGCTGTCTAAATTAATATAATCTTGGAATTGAGAAGTGATTTTAGAAAGTATTTAATCTTAACATGCTACCTAACAGAAAAAAAGGATAGAAATAAAAAAATAGGTAACTAAACTTAATAGTATGGTAACTAAACCTCACTTATATGGTATATGTTTAATGTATTTTGACTAATTTTAACCAAACAGCAACCTTTCAAATAGGTGTTTTACTCTTGAATTCATGTATTGGACTATTGAGGCTTAGAAAAGTTCATGTGATTTATCTTCAATTATACAGAAAGAAGTTGAACTGGGATTTGAACTCAGATGCATGAATTCTTTGTATAAGACCCCTGGTAATTTCATTCTAGTCATTTGGGTACTTCCAATGATGGGGAAACCACTAAATCATGAGGCAGCTCATTCTATTGTCTGGAGAATTTTCTAACTGTTATAAAATTCTTATGTTGAGTCAGAAAATGCTTCCCTTTAAATAGTTTCCTTTAATTGTACTTGCGAATTTTAGGACCTCACTTAGAAGAAAGCTGATCCTCTGCCATATAACAGCCAATTTTTAAAAATTTCAACATATATTATTTTTATAATCAGAACAATACTAACATATTTTTTAAAAAATTACCTTTGGGACCAAGGATAGACATAGATATTTATGAGCCAAATGTTTATTTCAGAAAGGTTTAGGTAACTAAACTTAAACTTTCTAAAGTCCCAAATATAGTAGCAATCTGATTATAATAATTTTTTATGTAGCTATCTAAAACAAGATTTTGCTGAAAACAAAACTGTTTTTTCAGACACTTGAAGTAGAAGAGAGAGAGAGACTGGTGTAATGCACCTACCCACAAATAATTTATAGAGGAGAGATTATTTACCTCATTGTTCAAATCTTGGGTATAATTACAGGTCTCCTTTTTTTCAAACATGTACCCAGTTGCAAGTGAATGAATTGTTTTTCCATTGAAACAATCTTCTCAGTGGTATTTAGGGATCCACAACAGCCCAGGGAAACCTGTTATGTTGAGAAGTACCTAAAAGCTGAGCCTTTGTTTATAATGAAAATAGAAAATGTGGCAAAAATAGTAAAATGGAACAAATTAAGTTGAATAAAAAATTGTTGGAGGATGTGATTACTATTATTGAATATTGGTTCTTGAGGATGTAAAATTTTCTGGAAGATTCCATTCTGTGGGCAGCCTGCTTTTGTTAAGTCTGTCTCATCAGTTTGTCGCTTTGGCTCCTCTCTGGTTCAGTGTTGAATTTCCCAAGAATAGAAGTGGGGAGCAGCAGGAGTTAGTGATAGTACTGAGGGATAGTGAAAGGTATCTTAGGAAAGTCTGCCATCTCTGCCTGCTTGGAGTATTTAGGGAACTACAGAGGCTTGTTTACTGAGAACATATAGTCAATGTTGGGAAACAGAATTTTGACAAGGAAATATATGTTCCTTGTTCCCTTGCCTTTCTTAACCAACTTTTTCACTATTTAATATATCCTACACAGCTTATTGTACTTTACAGCCTTCAAAATAACAACATAACAACAGGTTGTTTTATTGAACCTCTTATAATGTTGTTTATATCAGGTATTTTATTTTAGAGACTACCTGTACTCTTTTGAGTCGGTGTTTTGAATCTGTCTTGCAATAAAGGAAAAAAATGTACTTTTAAAAACATTTTTAAGTACATTTTTTAGCCTTTGTAAACCAGGAGAACAAAGAGACCATACTATTTCCCAAAGTTCAGATAATATAATTCTTTGCAAGCTAATTTTATGGTGGTATTAAGTTAAAATACACCTGTACTGTACAAAGCTGCTGAATAGATCCAACTTCTGTCCTCTGGCAACCATTGTTTATTCTCTTTTTTTTCTCTCCACCCATATACTGTGAGCTATAAATGAGAATCATGATCCCAAGTTCTTCGATAATATTTTTCTTCACAAAAAGGGATCTGATATGTGAGAAACAGGCACTATTCCTAAAAAGGAATAAATGCTCACCCAATTGTGGAGAAGAAAAGAATTTATTCACGATCTTGCAGCCCTCCAACCAAAATGTGGGGGATTGGCGCACAGAACAATAGACCCAGCGATATTTATTCCCTATGCCTAACTTGCAAGTCCCTCCCCTGTTTCTCCAGTGGCTGGATACTTCAGAGGTTACATTCTATTGGACTGGCCTAACTAGCCTGTGCAAATTTGAAACATGCAGCCCGCCCAAATTGGAAACGTTTGAAAAAAGTCTGGAGCAAACTTGAAACATTTGAAACAAGTCTCCACCCCTCTTTCCTTTCTTCTTTAACTGCAAAGCCAGTCTGAGCTAGTTTGTTAACAACTAATGAAGCTATTTAGGAACTTCAGCACCTCCCCTCGCCCCCCCTCCCCCCTGTTTTCATCTTGCAAGGACAGTGGGTGGATAAACAGGAGGACTGCCCACCGATTATAGCTTGGCTTCTTGACCCTCTGCCATTCCCCTGAGCTACCCCCACCGTGTGTGAAAGCTAAACTTAATCTAATTTTCACAGATAGAAAAGTAATTCCAGTTAATGATGCTTGATTATAACGATTGCTTTTTAAGGTCAATTTTTAAAAAAGATTGTGGAATTCCTCTTTAGCTCTTTTTCATTTAAAGAATCTTAATTAGAAAGAAACCTGTGGAATGCTGAAAGTATCCTAGTGGCCAAACCTCCCAACTCACAACTATGTAGAAAATAATATTCTTAATTCCTTCTCCTTTACTCAACAGATATTTATATTTCTCCTGAATAAAAGTATAAATCTACTTTTACTCAAGACTGTTTTAAAAGTAAGCACAAAGTAAAGTTTATTAAGTCATTGTCTTTTTACAGAAATAAATTATTAATAAGCAAATTATTTGTGAGAATATGGTTTAAGAAATATAGGTTTACCTTGAATTAGGACGCTTAACTATAAAATTATGGAGAAATCACCCAATTTCTAACAACGGTAGGTCCATTTCATCTAAATAAAATATGTAATATGTTTTCTCTTTGATTTCTTACCCTCATTTTTATTTTTAATTCAAGATTCACAATCGATATGAAGGCAAGGATGTTTCAAAGCACAAACGGAATTTGGCCATAGCAGGTGGTGTAACATTGTCTGTAATCGTATCTCCAGTAGTAGCTGCAGTAACTGTAGGTAAGAAAAAACTTAACAGTATTAGCTACCTCACATTTTATAGAGTTAAACTTTTGTGAAAGGGTTTTTAAAACAAAGCATTATATTGTGGAAGATGAGAGGATTACTTAAAGTTTTATTTATTTAAGGTTAATTTAGGCTGAGCCTATAGAAAGACTCTCATTCAGTAACTGTTGGTTAAAAGTATTATTGTAGACTCACCAGCCTACTTTAGGGTTGTTGGTGAATTGTTAATGTCCGATTACCCCCACCATTCTCCCATACAGCTCTAAGCCCTGACACTTAAAAAAAACTTTGATCACTTATTTTTTTTGCCTTGAGTGTGTCACCTGAGAGACCAGGAGCCTTGAATTTGCTGTGTCCCCTAACAGCTAGGTAAATCCATTTTTATCCAGTGTTCTAGCCTTGTCTGCAGAATTTGAGCACTTTTCAAAAACTCTGTATCCCTTCTCTTGAAAAATTTTATAAAACTTATGTTTCTGTGATATATTTTCTTGTTTATAATAACTAATTTAATTCTCTTTTAGGTATTGGTGTTCCTATTATGTTAGCATATGTCTATGGCGTTGTTCCAATTTCTCTCTGTCGAAGTGGAGGTTGTGGAGTCTCAGCAGGCAATGGAAAAGGAGTCAGGATTGAATTTGATGATGAAAATGATATAAATGTTGGTGGACCTAACACAGCTGTAGGTAAGTCCTTTAAGCAAAGGAATAAAATGTGCTATTAATTTAAGGATGGTGGGGGAGGCTGTAGATAGCATGCAAGTTAGAATTTCCATTACCTTCCTCTTACAGCCTAATAATATTCAACCCAGAAGTACATCAGAGAAACAAACTGCCGAGGAAAGAGGTTTATGGATGAAAGAGCCTGAAATATATCTGGGTACCTAACCTCCAAAGGGAATGTAATGTCTTAGAAATCCTAAGCTTTTCATCTTAAATTTTGCCTAAAACATTACAGATCAGTCCAAAAAGAATATGAAGATGCATGTGTTTCATAAAAGAAGAAATACAAGTAGCCAATAAATAGAAACTATCATTAACCCAGTGTTATTCAAATAAATGTGGATTATTACAATAAATGGCAGAGATTAAGAATAAAAATACTTTACTGATGAGAATGTAAAGAAGTATGCCCTTTTAGTCTGCCAGTGAGAGTATTATTAGTAAACCTTTAAAAATGCACATTCTATATTCCAGAAATTCTTGTTATAGGAATTTATCTTAAAATAATCAGGTAAACGAGCAAAGATAAATGTCCAGTCTTTTACCTCCCATTCTGTTTTGAACTCCCTTGAAACAGATTTTTGTTCCTACCACTCCAGGGGTAGGAACTTTACCATTCCACCAAAGCAAAGTCACCAGTGACTTCTATATTACCAAATACAGTGGTCAGCTCTTGGACCTTACCTTAGTATAACATGGTAGGCCATGTCCTCCTTAAAACACTTTCTTCACTTGTCTTCTAGAAAACCACTGCTCATCTCTCTTATTTCACTCCCTTTCAGTGTTCTCTGGCTCATTTTCCTCTTCAGATCACTAAATGTTAGAATTTCCCAGGGCTTGATTTCAGACATTTCTCTTCCTTATCTATTCTTACTCCCTAAGGCATCTCATCTGTTAAATATTATATAGATGGACCTGTCCGAAATTTATATAGTCCAGAAGTCTCCCCTGAACTTCAAACTTTTATATATTTAACTCTCCTTTTCAATCTGCATTTGAATGTCTTAACAAGAATTTCAAGCTTAATTTGTCTACAGCTAAACTCTTCCCTCTCAAACCTATTCTTTCCTCAGTCATCGTCACTTCAGTAAGTAGCTTCTCCATTCTCCCTGTTGTTTGAGCCAGAAATCTTCACTTAATGATGACTTCCCTTCTCCCCCTCACAACTTACATTTGATCAGTCAGAAAATTCTGTTTTACTCATTTTTCATTATTTAGCCATAATCTAACTACTTCTCACACTCTTCACTGCCATTCCACTGGTCCAGGGTACTATTCTCTTTCCTGGTCTATTAGAATAGCCTCTTCACTGCTCTTTCATAATATATGCCATTGCACAGCCAAAGTGACAACTCTGAAACTTCTCAGACCATTTCTTTCCTATGTCATACTCAACACAGTGTACTGGGGTTAAAAATCCAGTGTTCTTATCATAGCCTTTAAGGTCCCATATGATCTGGCCCTGGTTATGTCTCTGAGTTCATTTCTTGTTACACTCCTTTTTTTATACCACCCCTCCTTGATGATTTTGAGGATGCCAAGCACTCTCCCACTTCTAGGCTTTTAAACTTTGCAGTTTTCCCTTCCTGAAATACTCTTTCCCTAGATAATTTCATGGCTCACTCCTTTACTTCCTTTGAGAGTGTTACCTTATCAGAGAGGCCTTCCCTGATCACACTACATCAAATAGCACACTCCTCATTACTTTAACTCCCTGTTGTAGTTTGCTAATGCTGCCAGAATTCACAACACCAGAAATGGATTGGCTTTTATAAAGGGGGTTTATTTGGTTACACAGTTACAGTCTGAAGGCCATAAAGTGTCCAAGGTAAGTCATCAACAGTTGGGTACCTTCGCTGGAGGATGGCCAGTGGTGTCCAGAAAGCCTCTGTTAGCTGGGAAGGCACGTGGCTGGCATCTCCTCCAGAGTTCTGGTTTCAAAATGGCTTTCTCCCAGGACGTTCATCTCTAGGCTGCAGTTCCTCAAAAATGTCATTCTTAGTTGCTCTTGGGGCATTTTTCGTCTTTAGGCTGCAGTTCCTCAAAAATGTCACTCTTAGTTGCTCTTGGGGCATTTTCCTCTCTTGGTTTCTCTGGAGCAAAAGTCTGCTTTCAGCAGCCATCTTCAAACTGTCTCTCAGCTGTAGCTACTCTCTCAGCTCCTGTGCATTCTTCAAAGTGTCCCTCTTGGCTATAGCAAGCTCACTCCTTCTGTCTGAGCTTATATACTGCTCCAATAATGAAGCCCACACTGAATGGGTGGGGCCATGCCTCCATGGAAATTATCTCATCAGAGTTATCACCTACAGTTGGGTGGGTCACATCTCCATGGAAACACTCAAAGGATTCCAATCTAATTAGCACTGATACATCTGCCCCACAAGATTGCATCAAAGAATATGGCTTTTTCTGGGGGACATAATACATTGAAACCGGCACACTCCCTTCTGTTTTATTTTTCTTCATAGCATTTGTCACCATTTGATTTTAATCGTTGCTCTCCACACCCCATTTTCCTCCTTCCGAACTAGAGTGTAAGGTTCTTGAGGGCAGGGTGTTTGTCCCTTTGTTTCAGTGTGTCCCCAGTGCTTAGAGCAGTGTTGGATATAAAGTACTCAAATATTAGAGCGAATAAATTAATCCTTCCAATGCAAAGCATGTGAAAAGTACACATAAGATTGGAATATAGTATTATCAGATCTTTTAATAGCTTGTAGACAATTGGAACTTTGGAATGTATCTCGAAATTAACTTTTGGCCCATTCTTATCAGCCTAGAGAATAAATGACACTCTTATTGAAAACTGTCACTTAATTTTCCTCCAAAGTCAGCTAAATTACTCAACAACTAGGTTCGTTAAAGAATTCTTAAATTTTCTGTATTGTTTGAAAAAATTAGTGACCATTTAAAATTGAGAGCCAGTCCATGCATGATTCAGCTCTACTCTGAGATATTTCCCTTTACTCTTACCCCATAGTTAAGTGTCCCTGACTCTAGACATCTTTTCTGTTCATGTGTATGTTTTGTACTTTATATAATAAATAATATGCCCTATCTGAAATCATGGAGGAATTTAAGAAGGGGGAAATTAACAATTTCATACTTGTTTCTTTAAATATTTGCATTTAGATACAACTTCAGTAGCAGAAGCAAGACACAACCCTAGCATAGGGGAGGGAAGTGTTGGTGGTCTGACGGGCAGTTTGAGTGCAAGTGGAAGCCACATGGATCGAATAGGAGCCATTCGAGACAACCTGAGTGAAACGGCTAGCACCATGGCACTAGCTGGAGCTAGTATAACAGGGAGTCTGTCAGGAAGTGCCATGGTAAACTGTTTTAACAGGTAAGAAACAGAAATGTGTTTTGTTTTTGCCTTCTGCTAATTACAAATTATTAGGTGAGGAGAATTTAGAACACAAATTGATGATTACATATAAACTTCCTAGGTCAGGGTTGAAAATAGTAATGTTAAAAATTGAAATTTTATTGGTAAATGGTAAGTAAAGAGGTATTTACTGATTTTAAATTTTCTGTCAAAATATCCACCTGCCATAAAAGCTACCTGTTTTTTTCATTGCACTTTTTGAATCATACATTATAAGTCAGTATTGGATCTGCTTCAGTGGATGCAGAAGAGGAGGCAAGGCTTAAGTCTGGACCTTAACTTTGGAGGTCCCATTAGCTTGATGTTAGGAAATGAGACATTGGCTAAGGCCTGGGGGAATGGGTGGAGTCAGGGCATCTGAGAATGCATAAACTGGGGCCAGGAGGTCTGCTTGGGTCCTTTTATGTGTTAATGGTTACTTCATTCTCAACAAGTGATTGACCCACAGCCATATGGATAAATGGGAGAAGTTAACACATTTTTATCTTCCTTTGTTTCCTCTTTGGTTCACTATTCTTTACTTCTGTTTATTAGCTTTCATTGTTATGTGGGTGTGTGTGTTTTAATGGAGAGGGAGAGTATGAATTAAAAGACTGAATCAATCATATCTTATTTGTTGGTAGTTTGCATTTAAACACAAATTCTTTTCTTAAGGTATAGTCATGTATATTATCTCTTAAGAGTCACATTTTTAAACAGGAGTTATATTAAATATAGATGCCTAGAATTTTTTGATTCATGATTCCGTCATATTTCCTAGTTGATGTATTCTCATTTTGTACTTTGCACTGAAACATGGCATGCAAAGTGCCACATCCTAAAAACAATGAATCATATATGTTAAAATTTTTTATGTGTTTTTGTGTTATTTGTTACTGCTTTACTTTGCAGATAGCTAATTTTTCCCATTCTATTTGGATGGCTGGTATTGTTCAGTGTGCTGTGATAGAGTATGAATAATCAAACAAGAGGAGACTTTTTGAAAAGTAATGTTTCTAGTTGTTTCTAAAATAGTTTCTTGCTACTAGGGTTCTTAACTGAATTATTTAAATATACATATATTGGTGGTGATACTATATATTATTTTGGTTTTTATCTGGTACTCCTCCCCTTTTCAAGGTTGGAAGTACAAGCAGATGTACAGAAAGAACGGTACAGTCTAAGTGGAGAGTCTGGCACAGTCAGCTTGGGAACAGTTAGTGATAATGCCAGCACCAAAGCAATGGCAGGATCCATTCTGAATTCCTACATCCCATTGGACAAGTAAGAAAATAATTGTTATAAAATCATGAGGATTTTTAAATTAATTTAAATAGAATTATCTTTGTCATT
The DNA here is from genome assembly GCF_015220235.1 of Choloepus didactylus. Taxonomy (NCBI): domain Eukaryota; kingdom Metazoa; phylum Chordata; class Mammalia; order Pilosa; family Megalonychidae; genus Choloepus; species Choloepus didactylus. The sequence goes on along the minus strand of NC_051320.1, from coordinate 56,081,283 downwards.
AGGCAAAATTATCAGTGAATAATGGTTACCAACTATTAAGTTCTCTGGGAAAAGAAAATGGTGAGAAATTGTGTTAAAAGATTGCCAAAGCTGGCAAAAACTTTTAATGATTTTAAATGTTGAAATTGGGATATTTTATATATCAATGATTGTAGAGTATATACAAATATTTTCCAATCATGGCAGAGCTTTTTACTTAGTAAAGAAGTAGTAGAAGATGAAACCAGCCTCGCTCCCCACCCCCAAATTAAAGTATTATAACAACTTGGATGAACATTGAAAACATTATGCCAAGTGAAAGAAGCCAGTCAAAAGACTACATATTGTAGTACGATTACATTTATGTGAAATGTCCAAAACAGGGGAATTCATAGAGACAGAAAGCAGATTAATAGTTGCCACAGGCTGGGGTGAGGGGAGAATGGTAACTGCTGATGGATATAAGGTTACTGTTGGGATTGAGGAAAATGTTCTGGGATTGGTGGTTATGGTTGCAGAATCCTGAATATACTAAAAATCACTGAATTGTGTAGCTTTAAATGGTGAATTTTATAGTATGTAAACTGTATCTCAATAAAGCTGTTATTAAAAAGAGCGAGGGTAACATAGTACCTGAAACAACATAAACAATAAATGCTGCTGCTACTGTCTAAAAAAAAAGTGCAGCATTAGAAAGAAAGGCTTCTTGTCTCAAGTTTTTTTAGTGCAGTTTATCCTAATTAATTTAGTGCAGTTTATCCTAATTTATCCTGCATTGAGTTCTAAGTCTTTATTTAGTCTTTTTGAATTTTTCAGACACCTTCCCCCCCCTTTGCTGTCATCTGAATAAAAATGAAAAGGAAGTCAGAAATTATATTTGTATTTTTTACTCTTATGTTTCAGAGAAGGCAACAGTATGGAGGTACAAGTAGATATTGAATCAAAGCCATCCAAATTCAGACACAATAGTGGAAGCAGTAGTGTGGACGATGGCAGCACCACACGAAATCATGCTGGTGTTTCATCTAGTGGCTTCCCTGAAGGTAAATCAAGTGCCACCAAGTGGTCCAAAGAAGCAACAGCAGGAAAAAAACCAAAAAGTGGTAAATTGAGGAAAAAGAGTAACATGAAGATAAATGAGACTAGAGAGGACATGGATGCACAGTTGTTAGAACAACAGAGTACGAACTCAAGTGAATTTGAGGCTCCATCCCTCAGTGATAGTATGCCATCTGTAGCAGATTCGCACTCAAGTCATTTTTCTGAATTTAGTTGTTCTGACCTAGAAAGCATGAAAACTTCTTGTAGTCATGGTTCCAGTGATTATCATGCCCGCTTTGCTACTGTTAGCATTCTTCCTGAGGTAGAAAATGACCGCCTGGAAAATTCCCCACATCAGGGTAGCATTTCCTTGCTTACCAAAACTGCTTCATGTTCAGAAGTTCCACAGTTGAATAATATTGCTGAAGAACATGGTAACCATGGAATAATACCTAATGTTGATTTATATTTTAGTGATGTACTAAAAGAAACAAATAACAACCATTTACATCAGACAGTGGAATTAAAAGTTGCAATTCAGACTGAAATTTAGGCCTATAAATGCTGCAAAAGAATTACCACTGAACAACCATGTTTGGAGCTGGTTGAACTACATGTGACTACTTTTAAGTTTCAAGTTACCCACAAAAGCCAGGTTTGATAATCATAATGCAGATATATTTTCTGTGTTCAGCAAAGCATTGTGTTTCATGTGGATCTTAATTACCAAACTATGAAATGAAGGCTTTATAAGTGCATTATTATAAGGATAATAAATCTTAAGAGCAAAGCATGTTTTGTGTGTTTGCCACAAAACACTGCTTAAGCACATACTGTTTATTTAGATAGAAATTTGGCTTAATTTATAACTGATATAAAATACTAATGCATTCTACAACATTCTTATGAAGAAAAAACTTGAGGCTTATGGGTAAGTGGTTAGTGACATTTTATTGAAACCACTAAGGGATACTATTTGAAAGAACCTTGCAAGGTTACTTTAATATATGATATCTTAAAACATTTCTGTTCATAACCGGGCATAAATTTCATTTCTTTCTTCATATGCAATGTGGATATATAAAGCTTAATGCAGCCCATTTGCTACCATTTGGATACTTAAACACGTTGAACAAGATTGTAGCAGTTTTTGCACAACTTTGACATAGATATACCTGGTACTCTATATAACTTGTATGTTGTTGATGTCGTCTTAGAAAAGAAGTGTAATGGTAGGTAATTAAATATACTGATAGCAACAAATAAGATATTTAACACTGCAAAATAAAATTCTGTTAGTTTATAAGTATTTTAAAAAGTCACCTTTCTTTTTACTAAGGGGAAGTTTGCACCCCAATGATTCTTGGTGCCTTTGGAATAGACTGGGTTTTAAGGACCTAGTCATTTGAGGATTTTGTTGTATTATTTTCCACAGTATCCTCTCTAGCCACCTTGGATTATGTAGAAAAATACAAGAAATAGATAACATGAATGTGATTAATAACAATGCTGAAAACGTATTAGCCTACCAAAGACACACTCAGGCGTTAGTGAATAACTTTACATAACCTCAGTTTTTAAACACTTGTGTATCTTCTCCAATCATAAAATCAGAGCATGGTGCAGTTTGTACAAGTTGGCTTTATTTCCTTTTGCTTTTGTTTATTGAAGATGTTTAGGTGACATAAGCAGAATTTGGCCAAAATACTGCCTATATTGTTAACTTCCTGTATAATTCACCTAAATGAAGCAGGTTAACCTCAATGATAGTAATTAAAATGTTCCATCTTATGTGTTTCTTTTGAGTATTGCCATTATGGTGCTACTGAGCGATTTCTTTTGACAAAAAGAAAAATGCCATGGGCTGCATGCTGCTTTCATCACTTTTCCTCACTAGGTCCATTAATATGCTTATAACACTAGTGCCAGTTATTTTATAATGCTTCTTATGGTATTTGTATATTTGTTTGCATTCCAATTCTATTCAATAATGAGTGTGTAAATTGCATATGTGAAATAAATGTAAATACTAATGTATTGCTGCTTTGGGTTTGTGCACAAGTGCTTTTATGAGAACAGAAATACTTATTTGCCCTGTGGTAGTATTCATAAATATTGCAAGCCATTAAGATGATTCTGCCTTCAGTCTCTCAGCCCAAAGGGAAGTATTTGCTGAACTTCTTAAACCTAGAAACAGATGTTAGAGAAACTATCCTTTCTTCATGTCTCATTTCTGCTTTCCTCCAGAAAGAAGCTGCTTTGTTCATCAACATAATTTTATTTTTCAAAATAAATTGGTTGGATTTAACTTAAAGAAATAGATCTATTGTTAAATTTTGAAAAGAGATCAGTACTGTAAATCCTCACCTTAACAGAAAAGTAAAAGATCTATTTTAAGAGATTATACTCAAGCAAAATTAGATTATGAAACCAGAACCATTTAAATTCAAGCTAGTAGAATTCAAGTGCTTTCTATAATGGCAGCCTCTCTACAATGCATAAATGGTTTACTGGTCTGTGGTTAACACTAAATGAAAATAATCTGTATGAATATGTTAACTGCCTTCTTGATGTTTCTGTAAAGACTGAGGAAAGCTAAATAATCTTAGGAGAAATACAGCCAAAATGGTGTCGTGTAGGAGGCCAGTGCCTTCAGTTCACTCCTGCCCTTCTTCTGGTTGTACCCCCAGTCAATGCCACCTCAGTCTCACTTTAGAAATGGTCTAAACCTTTTGACTGGCTTCCGAAGTTCTTTCTTCTCCTACAGGGCCTTCAACCTTGGAATAACTTTGGACCAAGCCAGATTTCCCTGGAACTCAACTCCAGGCTAGCCTCCAACAAGAGAAGACCTCAGGTTTCAAGTCAAACAAGGCTTCGCTCACCAAAATCTTTTTAGCCTTTGTACTTTGCTTTCTTTAAAGCCTGTAGAGGAAATTTCACATGGTAGTGAGAGAGAATACAAAAATTATAACAGTATACTCTACTGTTCATTGTATAAATTATCAATCTAACTGGATTCTCTTAAATGTACAAATTCCTATCTTTGGAGCACCGAAATTAGTTAGCTTTTTATATTGAGTTCACACTCAATCCATCATGCTTAACTTACTATTGCTGAAAATTGAGTTAATTTGTAAATATATGACTTTCTGTAGCATGTTGTCTAAAGATAAACTTAGATCATCAATGGATAAAGTATATTTATCGAAAATCATTAGCTCTGTTATTTCTTACATGAGATAAAACTGTCCCATAGTTTTGTCTTTTCATTCAAAGTCGTCATTTCATTTATTCCCATCATTATGAGATAAAGTATGACTTCAAGCCACTGTTTATGTACTGGGTGGTTTGAAATCTCAAAATGGTAGTCTGAATGAATTTGGAGAAAGAAGATTTGACTAACAGTACTGTGGTAAATTGAATTATGTATCCCAATTTAGACATGTTCTTAATCTGCATTCCTGTTGGTGTGAACCCATCGTGAATAGGATCTCTTGAAGATGTTATTTTTAGTTAAGTTGTGGCCAACTGAAGCAGGCTGGGCCTTAACCCAGATTACTGGAGTCTTTATAAGCAGAAGAAATTCAGTCAGAGAATGCCACAGGAAGGAGCCAGAAGTGAACAGAACCCAGAAGAGAAAGGAAGGGACATCACCAGGTGATGAGAGACAGGGATACAAGTCCAGGAACCCCAAGGATTACTGGCAACCAACACCAGAATGCTGCAGACTTTGGGAAGAAAGCACCACTTCACTGACACCTCAGTTTTGGACATGTAACCTCAATACTGTGAGCCAATAAATTCCTGTTGTTTAAGCCAACCCATTGTGTGGTATTGTTGTGGCAAATGGGCAAACCAAGACAAATACTCTCAATAGTGCCGGCAGTTAATACTATTTTCTAAAAGGCAAACAGTATTAATATTTATTGCTTTGGTAGTCATTGAACAGTGAAAGAGAGTTTGCAGGTTGTAAGTTTGATTCAGATCAAATTAGTTCACTCCATATGCCAACCAGCATTTTTATAATTTCTACCAATTTAGTCATTCAACAAAGTCATAAGCATTTCTAGGTACTGGGGATACAGCAGAGTACCAAATAAACAGAGTCTCTGGCTTTAAGTTGGGGCAGAGAGAGAAAAATAGTAACATATACATATAACTATAAAATAATACCAGATGATAGGTGCTGTAAAAAATACAGGGAGGGTGTAGAGTGACTTGTGGGTTGGATGGCAGTGCTGTTATATATCGGGCAAACAGGAAAGGTCTGTTAACTAGATGCATCTGTTCAAAGATCTAAAGGTAGTGAAGGAGAAACCCTGCACACGTATCTGGTGGATAAGCATTCCAGAAAGATCTTCCCCATGGTTAGTGGACAATTTAGACATCAATCCTTGAGATTTTAGTTTGAAATCTAGTAAGTCTCCCCCTTGTTTTTCTAGCACTGTATGTTTCCATAAATATTTAGAATAACCATGTCAAGTTCCACGAATTTTGATTGGGATTGCATTGACTCTAATTATCCCTATAGATTAGGTCTTTCACATCTTTTGTTAAATTTATTAACAGGTACTTTTTTTAAACCATTGTAATGTTATGTTTAAAAAAAAAATCATTTTCTGCTTGTGGCTAGTAGTATATAGATATACTTGATTTTTGTATAATGATTTTGTGTCTGGGGAATCTTACTCTCTTAATTCCAATAATTTATGCCTCAATTCTATGGGATTTCTATGTACGCAATAAGTGAATAACTTATTTTTATTTATTTAAAACTTTTTCAGTCAGACACTTTTAAGTACTTTTTAAATGTTAACTTACGCCTCAGAACAGCCCTGTGAAGGAGGTACTCTTACCCAATTTTATAGATGAAGAAACTGAGGCATGAAGATATTAAGTAATTTGCCCAAGGTTGCATAGCTGGTAAATGGCAGAGCCGGGTTTCAGACTGTTTTGTTTCTTCCTTCTCTGTGATCACACCATTTCTTTTTCTTGCTTGATTGCACTGGCTCAAATTTTTAATGTATGGTACTAGATAACAGTGATTATAGGAGACATTGTTGATTTGTTAGTAATCTCAAAGGGAATCCTTGCAATGTTTAACCATTAATTATATTTGCTGCAGATATATTTGTAGATACTCTTTATTAAGTTTAGTAAATTTCCTTGTAACTCCTAGTTTGCTAGGAGTTTTTACCTTGGAAAATATGTTGAATTTTATTGGCTGCTTTTGGGGTGGGAGGGGGACTCCATCATATAGTCATGATTTTCTCCTTTACTGTGTTAATTTGATTTTTCAAATGTTAACCTTGTGGGATAAATTTTAATATCAGGGTGTACACAGTTGGAATTATATCTTCCTTGAATGTTTGGTAGAAATTATTGTTAGGGCTGTTGTCTTGGCCTAAATTGTTTGTTTCTTAATATCACAGAGAATCAGAGTTTGTAAATAAATTGTTTTTCATCTATATAATGTGAACACATTCAGTAAGGAATGGCAAGCTCTTTCCTGTATAAGCATTTACTATCCTAGAATGTGTAGACTTTGCTGGCTAGCTGGTAACTAATAGTCCTGCTTTTATTATATTTATTAATCTTTTCAGCCTTTTAGCTAATATCAGTGGAACACCTATTTCTGCTACCTTTTGCCCTGAATGAAAGAGGAAGAACTTAGATATTTCACTATACCATGTGTACCAGGCACCTCCAAATTCTAAATTACAAATTCAAGATACTGGGAAAGCAGACATCTTAAACTATAGGCCTCTTTAGGGCAGTAACATTGTCTTTCCATTTATTTTTCCTGCAAATATGTACTTAATATATATTTTATATATGAAGAGGGAATTGAGGATAATCTTGCTTTGATGGGGCAGAAGTATAACTGAGCAAAGGGAATGAGGATGTTTGTGGACTTAGACCTCAAGAGTTGGTAAGTGATCACTTCATAACCCTGTGCACCGAAATAAGTTGTTTGAAACAAATGAGTGGCTGATAAGGCAGTCACTTTTAGCAAGGTTTTATACCAAATATGTAGTTTATAACTATTGTAGAATATGACCATTACCAGAATGTATTTGTTCATGGTTGGTAGAACCAGGGCATTTTGTTTGCTTATTTTGTATAAAGAAAATGTAATACTTTTTCAGTTAGATAAAAAAATCATTGTTGCCTTAGAGGTAATGTGTGAACTGATGTTTTGAGGCAATTAGTGTTGAAATTTTAAATGACATGTGCATTAAAAAATTTTTTTCCTATCTTTTCCTTTTTGCTTTGTCCCCCCCCCCCACATTATCTTCCCCAGTAACCAAAGCAAATAATCTAGTATGTATGATACCAAAGTTTTCTTCATGTTCATAGTCACACATAATGCATGTATGCATATATTATTGTCATTGATTAATCTCTTGATTTTTTTCAGTAATGTAGAAATCTAAGTCACCTGGTATAGCTCTAATTCATTCCTTCTAAAACCTGCATAAAAATTCTATGGTATTTGTTCCTGGTTTGCTAATGCTGCCAGAATGCAAAATACCAGAAATGGACTGGCTTTTATAAAGGGGGTTTATTTGGTTACACAATTATAGTCTTAAGGCCATAAAGTGTCCAAGGTAAGTCATCTACAATAGGGTGCCTTCACTGAAGGATGGCCAGTGGTGTCCAGAAAACCTGTGTTAGCTCAGTAGGCACATGGCTGGTGTCCAGTTGCTCTCAGGTGGCGTTTCAAAATGGCATTCTCCAAAATGTTGCTCTTGGGGCATTTTGTCCTCTCGCAGCTGTAGCTCCTCTTCAAAATGTCACTCTCGGATGCTCTGAGGTTATTCTGTCTGTGATCCAGTTAACACCCACCCTGAATGGACGGGGTAGCACCTCCATGGAAATTATCCACTCAAACATTTCACTCACAGTTGATTGAGTCATATCTCCATGGAGACACTCAATCAAAGGATTCCAGTCTAATCAACCCTAATACATCTGTCTGCACAAGATTGCATCAAAGAATATGGCTTTTGGTGGGACATAATACATCCAAACTAGCACAGTATTGATGTGCTCTAATTTATTCAAACATTCTCATATTGATGGCCATTCACTTGGTCAGGTTTTTGTTTTGCTTTGTTTTGTTCACTACAAAACATTTGCAAAAACAATCTCGTACATAATGCAAGAGCCTCATATGTAAGTCCTTATTTTGTGGTAGTTTTAATTATGGGAGATAGATTCATAGAAATCAGATTGCTAGCTTGAAAAGTATACGTATTTTTCATTTTAATAAGATTGCTGATTGCCTTCCAAAAAAGGCTATCATGATATACAGTTACACTAACAATACATGACAGCCTTTCCCTGCATTCTACCAAAAATAGTTCTTAAGAGCTCTATATAACTTTCTCTTCCCCTTATCTCACACTTTAAACTCTCTTGGGCATTCTTCTTTTCTTTTTCTTTTTACAGACATTTCCCTTTTGCCTTTCTTCCTACCTCCTCCCCCCCACACCCTGCCTGATTTGCTTTCTCTCTGCGAATTTGCTTTCTCTCTGCGAATTTGCTATTTCCAGTCATCTTTTATAAGTGGTACCATACAATTTTTGTCCTTTTGTATCTTCCTTATTTCGCCAATGTTTTCAGTGTTCTTCTGTGTTGCAGCCTGTCTCATATCTTCATTGTTTCTTATGGATGAATAATATTCCATTTGTTTGTGTGTGTTCCACCTTTTGTTTATCCTTTCATTTGTTGATAGACATTTGGGTTGTTTCCAGCTTTTGGCTATTGTGAATCATGCTGCTGTTAAACATCGGTGTACAGGTATGGAGACCCTATTTTCACTCTCTTTGGGCATATAATTGCAAGTGGAATTGCCAGGTCATACGATGATTCGATATTTAACTTTTTTAGGAACTGCCATATTACTTTTCACAGTGACAGTACTATTTTACATTCCCACCAACAATGCACTACAGTACCAGTTTCTCCACATACTCCTTATAATTTTTGTAAGGCTACTAGGTATAAAGTAATATTTCTAACTATAACCTGATTTTATATTTCCCTACTAGTGATTTTGAACATCTTTTCGCATGTTTTGGGGGGACCATTTGAATTCGCTTTCCTCTAAATTGCCTGTTACATCCTTTGTCCTTTTTCTTTGGGGTTTTCTCCTTGTCTATTTGAAGAGGTCTTTGAATATTATTGTTATTAATACTTTGACTCTTGTTATTTTTCTCCTGATCTGTTATTTAGCTATTGACTATCTTTTGTTTGTGTGTATGTGTGCATTTTATTTTATTCTTAAGATAAAATTAAATTTTTAATTTTGGAAATATTTTTAGATTTACACAAAAGTTGCCAATACAGTTCAGAGTTCCCATATATTCTTTACCCATACATATGTACTGCCTTATAAAAACTGTATACTCAAATGTGCCTTTAGTAGTTTCAGACCTTCTTGTCATGGTTAAAGTCTCCCCTGCTCCTAAATTGTACTTGCAGTTTCCCAGATTTTCTTGTGAGGTTTTTATTTAATTTTATCTTAGCATTTAGTATAATATGAGAGGTCCAGTTTAATTTTCTTCTAAATGGAAAGCAATTTGTCACTATTTGTTGAATAATTTATCCTTTTCCCATTGATTTGAATACCACCCTTATAGTGGAATTCATTTCTAGATTCCAGTCTCGAGATTCTTTATTCAGTTTCACAGATTGATTTACCTGTTCCAATACCATTTAATTACAGTGGCTTTTGCTTTGTACTGTGTTCTGATAGCTGATAAGGTATTTTCTACCCCCTCACTATTCTTCTTACTCATATTCTCTTGACTATTCTTGTAAATTTATTCTTCTTTCCAGACTTGAGGATCATTTTATCTAATTTTAAAAAGGCCTATTGGGATCTTCATTGTTAACACTAAATGTATATATTTTTATCATATTGTTTCCCATCAATAATGTATCTCCTTGTGCTCTTTAGGGTATTAATGGGTATTAGTCCAGAAAGTTATTAATAAGTCTGGGAAACACTACTAGTTAAATAGTTTTCTTCACTGTGGATTTCTTGGCTCTTTAGTACACTGATACCCATTAGCCAGAGAAAAATATAGTATGCAGAGTTCTCCAAACTTGACCATGGAACCCTTTCTTTGTGACATATCAAATGGAACCAGTATTTTCATGAACATTGTTCAGGAAATGTTAACTTAGTTGATAGTTCTTGTTTTACTTAATTCATTTTTTGTAAATGAAATGGATTTTAAGAAAGAAAACTTACCAGTAAGCATTCTCTTTTGAAGCTAGTACACAATATGGTTGCTGTTTTGAATTTAAGACACATTTGCAGATCACTGTGGCAGAGGCTTATTCCATCCTCTTGAAAAATCACTGATTGAGGGCTTACACTGTCCCAGGCACTGTGTTCAGATTAGGGAGAACTTAAAATCCCTTAAAGGAAAAGCCTTACTTATCAGCAAGACGGTTCTTCTGCCAATGCATATTGTGCGTGGTATTGTTTTGCGCTCCCTACTACCTTCTTAGAGTCCCTCTAACATCTGGCTTCTCTGTCTGAACTTCAGAGTGAAATTATCAAAACCACATTAGCCCAGGGGGCAGGCCCATGACCTGTACAAGATTGGGGATTCCTAAGGAGTTATCAAAAGCCTTCTAAAGACTATGCACGGTGTAAACAGAACTCCTGAAGTAACAGCTGCCAAAAATGGTAATCTTCAGAGAAACCGTCTTGCTATTAGGGACCTGGTATTTACTGCCTGCATGTTTCTCACCCACCTTCCTTACCTCCTACTACACAGGGTAAAAAGAACCCAAGAATTACTCATCTGATAGGTTTTAGATCTAAGACTAAACTGACCTGCAAGAAAGCTGCTATCTGCTTAATTTGAGTTTGGAAAAGAGTCCCTTATTTGTATTCTCCAGCCTGTAACAAAAGAACTATTAAATAACACTTAAATTATCTATTATTTAGCTTTAGCTAGTTGTAGGAGAAATATACAGAGCACCAATAGAAATAGGGTATGAGAACTAAATTCTTTACCCTTATTTTTTACAGCTTTCTTGAAGTATAACTGACAAACAATATACCACACATATTTATAGTGTCTAATTTGATGTTTTGACATATGCATACACCCATGAAGTCATAACCACATTCAAAATAATGAACATATCCATCATCCCCCAAAAGGATTGGTTAACATTTGCCAGAATTCTGTATTAATGGAGACTATAGAGTATGCACTTTTTAAGGAAGTCTCAACTTATTTCAGCTTAAAATTATTTTGATATTCATCCATGTTCTATTGATTGATCATTCTTTATTGCTTAGTATTCCATTACCATAATTTGTATATCCATTCATCTGTTGATGGGCATTTGGGTTGTTTCCAATATTTTCTACATAGGTACATACATTTGTCTGGACTATACTACTAAGGGGTGGAAAAAAATTGCCAAACTGTTTTCCAAAATGGTTGTACTATTTGCATTCCCACCAGCAGTGTATGAGAGTTCCAGTTGTTCCACATCCTTACCAGCACTTGGTATGGTCAGTCTTATATAATTTTAGCCATTCTAGTGGGTGAGTGGGTATCTCATTTTGATTTTAATTTGCATTTCCCTAATGACTAATGATGCTAAGCATCTTTTCATTTGCTCATTTGTTATCCATATATCTTCTTTGATGAAGCATCTATTTAAATATTTTGCCCATTTTAGTCAAGTGGGTTGTTTGTCTAGACACAAGTCCTTTGTTGGATAACCTTTGTTGGATAAAGGTGTCACAAGTGTCTTTTCCCAATGTGCAGTTTACCTTTTCCTTTTCTTAACCATACCTTTTGTATAGCAAAAGTTTTTAATTTGATGTGGTTTTATTTTAATAGTTTGTGGTTTTGTCATATTTAAGAAATATTTGCCAAACCCAAAATCATTTAAGATTTTCTCCTGTTTTTTTCTATAAGTTTTATAGTTTTAACTCATACATTTAGGTCTATGTGTGGCCACCCTCTAAAGACAGGATGAACCCCCACCCAAAATTTGGTTCAAGATACTGAGACTGATAACACCACACATATACAAAGAAGGTAAGAAGATTTATTACTCACAGAGTGAAGCTAAAGGGGAGAGCAGGACAGACTTCCCAAGCTGGTCCAAAAATAGGTTGAAAAGAGACCAGCAGATTGTTATTGCACATAGGTGGTAGGGTGGGATGACTGAGGGTTTCCCTGTGCAGGTGGGGACTTGTGTGGTTAGACTTTTCCCACCAGCATCAAAGAAAGGAGCACCCATGATCTCTTATCATAAAGCTTGCCCAGATGAGGGCAGGAGAAGAGGGAGAGGGGAAGCTTAAAAGTGCAATCAGTAGGCATCAAAAATTGAGCCAGGTTTAATACAGTCTATGATCTTTTGAGTTAATTTTTGTATATGGTATAAGACACGGATCCAAGTTTTTTGTTCTTTTGTGTTTTTTGGTTGCTTTTTATATGGTTATCAAATTAATTCAGCAACATGTGTTGAAAAGATTTTCTATACCTCATTGAGTTTCCTGGCACCTTTGTCAAAGATCAATTGATTATTTATGTATGGGTTTATTTTTGGACAGTTCTTTTCCATTGATCTATGTCTTATCTCTATCTTTACACCAATACTACCCTGTCCTAGATTACTGTAGCCTTGTAAGTCATAAAATTAGATATGCAATTTTGTACATTTTCAAAGTTAATTTGGCTCTTTTAGGTCCTTCGTATTTCCGTAAACATTTAGAACCAGTTCGTCAATGTCTACCAAACTGCCTGCTGGGATTCTGACTGGAATTTCTCCCTGTTATTGATTTCTAGTTTCATTCCATTGTTGTTGGAGAAGATAAATTGTATGATTTCAATATTTTTGAATTATTGAGTCTTGTTTTATGACCTAACATATGGTCTATCCTGGAGAATGACTCATGTGCTCTAGAGAAGAATGTGTATTCTGCTCTGCTATTGAGTGACATGTTCTATATGTATGTTAGATGGTTCCATGTTAACAGTAGACTTCCCTATTTCTCCTTCAAATCTGTCAATATTTGCTTCATATATTTTGGGGTCTGCCATTAGGTGCATATATGATTATAATCGTTGTGTGTTCTTGTTGAATTACCCCTTTATCTTTATATAGTGACCTTTTTTGTCCCTTGTATAAAAGTTTTTGACTTAAAGCCTATTTTATGTGACATTAGTGTAGCTACCTCAGCTCTCTGTTGGTTACTATTTCCATGGCATAGTTTTTTTCCATCCTGTCACTTTCAACTTACTTTGTCTTTGAATTTAAGATGAGTCTCTTGTAAACAGCAGAGTTAGGCCATGCTTTTTTATCCATTCTGCCAGTCTCTGTTTTGACTAGAGAGTTTAATGCATTTACATTTAACATAACTTTGCTGCCATTTTGCCTTTCTAAGTTTTATGCCTTTTTTGACCTTCAGTAGTTCTGTTAATTTCTACTTCTGTATTTATTTGATTTTTTGCATTGTTACCATTTTAAGTCCCTTCTTATTTCTATTTTTGAGATATTTCTTTGTGGTTCCACGGGACTTAAATTTAACATCCTTAAATTGTAACAATCACATTTTATTTGATACCAGTTTAATTTCAATAGCATACACATGCACAGTGCCTATACAGTCCATCCCCCCACCTTTTGGTTGTACTTGTAACATTACGAAGTATATATTTATACATTGTATGCCCAAAACCATAGATATATCATTAGTTTTTATGCATTTGCATTTTAGAACCTATAAGAAGTAAAAAGTGCAGTCATATAATAGTACTGCCATTTATAATTACCCATATGATTAAGTTTACAAGAGGTCTTTATTCTTTATGCCACAGCTTTTCCTTTGGTTTTTTGGAACTCTGAGAAAGATGGCTCTGACAGTTTTTTCTAGTTGTTCAAAGGTTCTGTGAGGAAACGGAACCCTGGAGTGTGTCATGCCACCATTTGGTCAACTGGATGCTCCTTTTGATTTTCAAACTTTACTCTTGAAGGAGGTACTCTCTAAAACTGTCTACTCTAAATTCAGAAATTTCATGGTCTGTTTGGGTTCAATATTTTAGCTGCCTTTAAGGCATTGCCTGTTTACCTTCCAAGTTTCACCTCCTTTGCCCATGAATCTCAGACTGTAAAAGGGCAAGACCAATACAGTCACAATGTCTCGGCATTTCACAATACACAATATTTGGGATTCAGTATAAATAAAGGGATTAGCCTTAGGTGAGATGACTAAAAAATCTTGTCAGGTTACAGTGTAACTCAATTCTATGACTAAGACAAAGCTGCTGGCCTTGTTCAAAGTTGTTAGAGCAGTTCCAGTAGAGGTGAGAGGCAAAAGTCAAATTTTCTTCTTCTTCAAAAAAAAAGAAAATTGGAAGGTGGGGAAAAAGTTAATTTTGAGAACATGATAATGTAGGAAAGGAAAGAACCTTGAAACCTGAAAAAGGGAATTCCCTTTAGATAGAAAAAAGTTGAAAAGGTTTGTAGGCTGAGGGGAAGAAGGCAGTGGAAAGGAAGATACTGATGACAACAGAAGAGAACATTTTATTCCTGGAAGTAAAGGATGAGATCTGATCAAGAGCAGTTCCATGGGCTCACTTATTTCAATTTGGGTCAGGAGGCTGAGGGTGGTCAGGGTAGTGGACCAGGGAAACGTGGTGAAAACTGCAGGGGCAGATAGTAACGACTGGTCCATAGTGTGGAACACTAGATTCAAGTTCTGTACACAGGGAGCTTTCATATTGCCCATGAACCAGGAATAGTAGCAATAATCTCATATTGAATATAGCTTAGAAAACATTTCTTCTCATTTACAAATAATAAACTTAAGTGGAGTGATTGTGACTGGCTTAGAGTTTATCCACTTAAAACTATACATAACAATTTCTTATTAAGAGACTTTGTTTTTCCTTTTCTGTTTCAATAATTTGTCTTTCAGTTTATTGTCTAGAAACATAGCTTTAAAGGTTCCTTAAGTGTAAGTTAAGCTTTGATGATAAATGATTCTCTCCCTTGAATAGAATTACTATCTTTGATACTTTTCTAACTTCCAAATGCATGATTTACAGTATCCAGTTATTCCCTTAAAGTACTTTAAGTAGTAAATGCATTAACTTTAAAATTTTATTTTTGCATACTTTTCATTCTATGCCAGATACTTCGCCAACCAATATGGAAGAACAGAACTCAATCAGACATTTTCTGTTACAGACAAGTAAACACGAAAATACCAAAACAATGTGGTAAGAGCTATGATAGAGTTATGCACATGGGACTATGAAAAAACTGCCAATTATAAAGAACTTCTCATTCCAAACAGAGTGTAACCTAATCACCCCGTTAAAAAAAAAAAAGTATAGAACACACCCAAGTAGATTAAGATAAAATAGCACATCCTCATTCAAAATAACTTCTCTAGTCATGGAAAAAAATATATACTCTTAGGTAGGTAGTAGGTAGAAACAACTCAGTGGAGTATGCTGCCTTCAGCTTCCTCATTCAGTATGGTCAAAGTGAAAAGCTGGTAGAATTTTAAGAATTTTAAGATTAACAAATACAAAATTGAGCAGAGTAATTAAAATTTTAATTTTCTATTCAAGATTTTTAAAGTTCTTTTCTAAAAAGCCTCATAGATTGTATGATTTAGAAATAAGATTCTTTTACTGTATTTATAAATACCCTAAACCAGTTTTTAAAAGCTTTCTCTAGACATCAATCCATTTAATTAGTTTGAACTGACTATTTTTTCCTTGATTTTTAACTACCCAGTTACACCTAACTTGTTTTTTAACTTTTCTTCTACTGACCTCATCTGGCAAAATAATATTTTTAAAATCTTATTTCTTCTGAAATGACAAACAAACAGCTGTGGAAAAACTACAATAGTAGATGAACAAACTATCAGATAGGATAAGTTAAAAGGAGAAAGGGGGAATACCAGTCATAATGAAACTTAAGCAATATGAAAAATGAACTATATATTTTAAAAACAGAATGAGTCCAGAGTCAGCAGGATGGTGGAGGAAGAAACCTTCCACTACCAACACTGAAAAACCAGCAGAACCAACTTCTGCAGAGCTCTGGAAAACAAAGGGCTGCAATAACTGAGTGGCAGCAAAATCAAGAAAAGGCAACTTAAAAACAGGAACACCTTGGGGCACCTTTACTGAGCCTTTACCCCCTCCCAAATGCCAGTCCAAGCTCCTCGTCCTGAGTTCCAAAATGAACAACAGCATAACCCTTATGCACATATTGGAGCAAATGTATGTATCAGTCAGTTGGGTGGCAGAGCTGTTAAAACAATGAACAATCAAACCACAGCTGCCTGGGGAGTATGTCTGCCGCATACTGGGAGTATCCACATATGGGGGGAGGAGAGGGAATGATGATAAAGCCATAGCACATGCCCTAGATCAAGATCCATGCTCAAAAGGACCTGAGAAACCCTGTGTTTCATATCAGGCTATTCTTTATGCCCACCATAAGGCTTGCTGAGTGCTGAAGGAGGGCACAAGGACACAACCAATCTGCAAAAACTGGGAATGGTGTTCATTTTTTGTTGTTGTTAGCTGATACTATTCAAGTAATCGCTGTCTTCTGCCCTAACTCTAGCTGAGTACATGCTGAATGGATTATAGGCTTCAAAAGAAGAATTGGGAACCCTAGGGATGAAGGAGAATCTGTTTCCAGACTTACACTAAATTATTCACATAGCCAGACTTCAGCAGTTATGAAGCATACAAAAAACTAGAATATGGCCTTTCAAAGGAACAAAATAAAGTGACAGAAACCATCAATGAAGAAAACAAGGCATTGGACATAATAAAGACTTTTTTAACAACTGTCTTTAAAATGCTCAAGCTAAAGGAAATTATGAATGCAAATAAGAACAAAATGAGAATTTCCATAAAGTTAGAGCTTATAAAAAGGAACCAAATACTGTGGCTGAAAAAAACAGTAACTGAAATTTAAAATTCCCTAGAGGGGGACGTCATCAACATGGCGACATAAACAGCTACCGAAAACTTCTCTCCAGAGATCCAGTGAAAAGAAGGACAATTCTGAATTGTTTGAAACTCTGGAGGAGGCTAGAGACTGGGGAAGGACCCTGCAAAATGCTGAACTGAAGAAAAAGAAATATCAGGTAGGAATCTTCTGTCCCAGACTAGCCAGTCCTCTCCCCTCCACCTCACTTGGTATCAGTGTGGGAAAGGCACAGAATCAGCAGATGGGACCCCCCCCCACACACACACACCAGGAACACAGACTATAAAGTCTCTCACAGCAGTGAGACATATTCCCACCATCTGAAGACCTGGGGGACAGGAGGAGACATTTCAAGGCCCAGGTCAGTGAGGAACAAAGAGACTGAGTTTCCAGCCCTGGGTCAGAAAGCCCTTCCCCCAACCTTGAGGGAAGCAGAAGCTGGCAGCCGTTTCCTTGCATTGTGGGATGGCTGGAGTGCTGGGTCAGCTGAGAGAGTACTTTGCCAGAGGTAGAGCCCACATTGAGCCAAATTTTGGCTGACAAAGAGGACATAGGAATCCCACATTTCAGGTCACCTGTGTGGATGCAGCCTGTGCTTGGAAGCAAAGCAGTCTCTGAGGACAATTAGGTTACTGAACTGCGCCATCTGCTGTTCAGTCTGGAAGGTGCAAGGGAATTGAAACAAGCTGCTCCAGACCCTGTCTCAGGACCATACGGGCTGGTCTACATGTCCTTTATGGAAACCCGACCCAGTTTTGGCTGAGAAATATGGAAGACCCAACTGTTAAAGCGGGACTCTAAAACAAACCCAGGTCTTGCTGGCCAGCACCACTGGAAGCCAGCAGATTTGTATTAAACCACACACAGTGAACTTTCTGGGGTACCCAGTGCCTAACTAATTCCCATTCCTGTAGGCAGGTCACAGTGGGCACCTGATTTTGGGGAAACATTGGGGAGCAGAGCCAATCTGACAACTAGCCAGTGAGAGAAACAAAGAACAGATAGAGACCAACAAGAAAACCCTAGGCAAAAGAGTGAAAACAACCTCCAGAATAAATGAATCAAAAAAATCAGGTGCCTAGACAGCAAAAAATCACGAGCCACACTAGGAAACATGAAGATAATTTGTTCCTTTGCCCGGGCCTTAACACCTCAACTGAGATTCAAGAATTGAAACAACTACTTAAAGATGTTCAAACAAATCTTCTAAATCAAATCAACAAGTTGAAAGAAAATGTGACAAAAGAGAGGAAGGATAAAAAGATGATACTGGGTGACCATAAGGAAGAATTTGTAAGTGTGAAAAAACAAATGGCAGAACTTATGGGAATGAAAGGCACAATAGAACAGATGAAAAACACAATGGCGACATACAACAGCAGACTTGAAGAGGCAGAAAAAAAGGATTCAAGAACTAGAGGACAGGACATCTGAAATCCTACACACAAAGGAACAGATAGGCAAAAGAATGGAAAATATGAGCAAAGTCTCAGGAAACGAACGGCAACATGAAGTACACAAATATACCTGTTATAGGTGTCCCAGAAGGAGAAGAGAAGGGAAAGGAATAATAGAGTAAATAATCAATGAAAATGTCCCATCTCTTATGAAAGACAAAATTACAGGTCCAAGATGTGCAGTGTACCCAAAACAGAATTGAATCAAATAGACCTACCCCAAGACCCTTACTAGGCAGATTTTCAAATGCCAAAGACAGAAAGTTCTGAAAGCAGCAAGAGAAAAGCAATTCATCACATACAAGGGAAGCTTGATAAGACTAAGTGCAGATCTCAGCAGAAACCATAGAGGCAAGAAGGCAGTGGTATGATACATTCAAGATACTGAAAGAGAAAAACTGCCAACCAAGAATCCTATATCCAGCAAAACTGTCCTTCAAAAATGAGGGAGAGTTTAAAATACTTACAGATAAAACAGACATTGAGAGACTTCGTGAACAGGAGCTCTCCAAGAAATACTAAAGGGAGTGTTTACAGAGAGGTTTGGAGAAATGGAGATATCAGGAGACAGAAACAGAGCAGAAGTAGAGATTGGGCTTTTGATGCTGAAGGAGTATAGAATGTTCAAGAGGACTGATTACATAGATCCAGAAATGGAGAGCATACTACTGTGTGATGGTAGCACAATATTGTAAGTACACTGACCAAAGATATTTGTGATTACTGTTGAAAGTGGAAGGTTAGGGGTACATACGATGACAGAAGGAAAGATAGAAGATGAAGACTGGGACTATGTAACTTAAGTGAAACCTAGAGTGGTCAACGATTGTGATTAAATGTACAAATATAAGAGTCTTTTTACATAAGGGAGAACAAATGAATGTCAGCTCTGCAAGGTTTTGAAAATGGGAGGGTATTGGGGGGAAAATACAAACAATGCAAACTCGAGTCTATAGTTAACAGTAACATTGTAATATGCTTCCATTAATTGTAACAAAGGCAGTATACCAAAGCTAATTCTTGGTGGTAGCATCTGACCTTTTTATTATTTTTATTTGACTTTTTTTTGGAGGGGGGGGCATTTTTTTTCTTTTTCTTTTTTCTCCTCTTCCTCTTTCTTTGCAGAAGAAATGGAAATGTCCTCTTATAGATTGTGGTAATGAATATGCATAACTAGGTGATTATACCAGGAACCATTGATTGTTTTCTTAGGAGGGAATGTATGATGTGTGAATAAACTGTTAAAAAAAACAAAACAGGAAGATCATAAAAAAAAAAAATTCCCTAGAGGG
This sequence comes from Choloepus didactylus, assembly GCF_015220235.1. Lineage (NCBI taxonomy): Eukaryota > Metazoa > Chordata > Mammalia > Pilosa > Megalonychidae > Choloepus > Choloepus didactylus. Next base: position 56,061,494 of record NC_051320.1, on the reverse strand, counting down.
GTTCAACAGCAAATTGTAGTTAGGAGAAGACTAAAATAGATGAACGTGAAGACAAGACAACTGAAATTATCGAGTGTGGATAGTGAAGAAAAGTGAACAGCAACTAAGAGAACTGTAGGACATGCCAATATATGCATTATGAGAGTCTGAGAAGGAGAAGAGAGAAAGAGGCAGAAAGAATATTAGAAGAATAGTGGCCAAAAACTTCCCAAATTTAATTGAAAGACATGAATATACACATCCAAAAAGCTTCTAAGAACGCCAAATAGGATAAAGTCAAAGAGATCCACAAGTTATAATAAAAATGTCAAATCCCAATGACAAAGAGAATCCTGAAAGCCACAAGAGAGAAAGAATGCATCATTTACAAGGTAGTCTCATTAAGATTAAGTACTGATTTCTTATCAGAAACTAGGAAGGCAAGAAGACAATATGACAAGGTATTTAAAGTGCTGAAAGAAAAAACTGTCAACCAAGAATTCTATATCTGGCAAACTGTCCTTTAAAAATGAGGGAGCAATTAAGACATTCCTAAATAAACAAAAGTTGAGGGACTTTACATCACTAAACCTTCCCTAAAAGCAATGCTAAAGGGAGTTCTTAAGGTAGAAAGGAAAGGACACTAGATAGTAGCTCAGAGCTATATGAAGAAATAAAGATCTCCAGTACAGTTACTAATATAGGTAAAAATATGGATAAAAATAAATGCTAATATTTTATTTCTGTATCATAGCTCCATTCTACTTCTTTGACCATGATGAACTTTTATGCATTTCATAAAAGTTCATTATATAAGACTGATGTCATCAAGATGGTGATATGAGACATCCCCATGAACACTCCCCTTTAGAGACAGCTAAATAATAGGGCAGATTCAATGCTTTAGGAACTCTGGAGGATGATTTGAGACTGGAGAATGATTCAATGACTGCTGAGTCGGGGGTGGGGGGGCACCTCCCCGAATCTGTAGAGGAGTGGTGGGACAAATTTACTGGTCTGACGCCTACCCCATGCTCAGATGTGCATGGTTTCTGCAACTCAAAAGTGGTGGCTCCCTGGCCCAGGCACCTTCTATCGTAATCTCTAACTTACAGATTCTCCTATGGTGGCAGTGTAGCAGCCCACATGCATTCAAACACAGTGACCAACTTTGTCTATGCACATTCATAGTGGTTCCTTGATGTCAGAGTGACCTACATTGTAGCTTTGGCAAGCTTTACACAATTGCAACCAGCTTCTTAGGGTCTAATTGCTGGTGTACCTAAATGAAAACATTGAGTGTCTTTGTAAACTGACCCCATCTGGCTCCGTGGAGGACAGAATCAGGGCATAACCCAAAGTTACCAGAGGACAGAAAAGTTGCAGGAAAAGGGGTAGCAGAGCCACTGAAAGCTGCAGGGAAAGGCCAGTCCAAAGTACAGAAGTAGAGTTGGGGCAGCTGCGGCCACTGGGGAGGAAACAACTATAAAACAGAACAGCCCAGATCTCTTCGATGCGGAAAAGGGGAGAGTAAATCCTGGAGGGGAATCAGTTGCACGTACGAGGGAAATCAGGAATGTTACTGCAAGTGTGTAGAGCAAGATGCAGGAGCAGAGAGACCCAAGAGAAACTGGTTAACCACAGGCTATTCTAAAGATGCAGTATAAACTTAGCCAAGCATGAAGAAGAGCCGTACCACACAGCCAATCTATACTGACAACTTAGGCAAGAGGGAGAGACTGACTCCCAGAGCACATCAAAATAATCAAAATGCCCAGACAAAAACAAGAAATCCCAAGTCATAAAAGGAACGGAGAGGTGGCTCATTTGAGATTAAAACAACTGAGAAAGCACAAATATTGGAAGTAATCAAAGAAATTCAGTCATATCTGCCATATAAGTTCAGTGAACTAAAGGAAAACATGGACATAGAATTAAGGAAATCAAGAAGATGATGTGTGAACAAAAGAGGAATTAGAAAATTTTTAAAGGTAACTAACAGAACTTATGGGATGTTCTAACAAACATCTAACAATAATGGAGATTAAAAATACATTAGAGGTCTTTAATAGCAGGTTTGAACAGATACAAGATAATTAATGACCTAGAAGGAAAGGACAATAAAATCCACACAGTCTGAAAGCAGATAGAGAAAAGTGTGGGGGGAAAAAAGTGAGCAGAGCCCAAGGGACTTGTGGGACAACATGCAGTGTACAAATATATACATTATGGGCATCCTAGAAGGAATGGAGAAGGAAAAAGGAGCAGATTGAAAAGTTGAAATAATGGTAAAAAAAAAACTTCCCAAAATTGACAAATGAATATGCGTGTCCAAGAAACCCAATGAACTCCAACTCCAAGACATATAATTAAAATGTCAAATACCAAAGTTAAATAGACAAGGGTGGAGACAGCACAGGCAGAGAGACCACTGAAATGCTAATGACCTTCCCCAGGGGGTCTATCTTCTCTAAGAGGAAAGGGGTGGGGCCCAGCTCTACTACCTGCCTCCCATTCAGAACTAGACCCCAGAGGCTGGGGAAAAACAGCCACACCTCCTTACACCAGTCAAGAATTACAGGCTAACAGGTGCCACCTGCTGGGCAGAAGAGCACAGCGACCTGAGGCATCACAGGGTGTACCAATTTTCTAAGACACACTCTCAAGGAAACAAGATACTGAATATTCCTTCTGGGACCTGAGCCCATTCTGGTCTGGGAAAACCTGATTGGGGTAACCAAGGAAACCATGCCTAGACAACAGAAGACTACAACCTACACTAAGAAAAATGAAGTTATGGCCCAAAGGAACAAACTTAAACTTCAACTATGATACAGGAATTGACATGATACAAGAATTGACACAAGTAATAATAAGTCAATTCAAAAAGTTTAGGAAGATAATGGTGAAAGAGATGAACCATATAATGAAAACACAGGACATACATAAGGTAGAGAAAGTTTGAAAAACCAACGGGCAGACTCTATGGAAATGAAAGGCACAACGTAAGAGATGAAAGACACACTGGAAACACACAATAGCATATCTCAAGAGGCAGAAGAAAACTCGCAGGAGCTGGAGAACATGGCACCTGAAAGCCTATACACAAAAGAACAGACAGAGAAAAGAATGGAAAAATACAAGCATCATCTCCGGGCACTTGAAGACAAAACGAAAAGCAAGAATTTACGTGTCATTGGTGTCCCAGAAGGAGAAGAGAAGGGAAAAGGGGCAGAAGCAATAACAGAAGAAATAATCAATGAAAATTTCCCATCTCCTATGAAAGACATAAAATTACAGATCCAGGAAGCGCAGTGTACCCCAAACAGAATAGATCTGAATAGGCCTACACCAGGACACTTAATAATCAGATTATCAAACATCAAAGATAAAGAGAGAATCCTGAAAGCAGCAAGAGAAAAGCGATCCATCATATACAAAGGAAGCTTGATAAGACTATGCGCAGATTTCTCAACAGAAACCATGGAGGCAAGAAGGAAGTGGGGATATATATTTTTAAGATACTGTAAGAGAAAAGCCACCAACCAAGAATCCTATATCCGGCAAAACTATCCTTCAGATATGAGGGAGAGTTTAAAATATTCTCTGACAGACAATGACCGAGTTTGTGAACAAGATACCTGCTCTACAGGAAACACTAAAGGAAGCACTGCAGACAGAAAGGAAAAGACAGGAGTGAGAGGTTTGGAAAACAGTTTTGGGAGATAGTAGCACAGCAATGTAAGTACACTGAACAAAGATGACTGTGAATATGGTTGAAAGAGGAAGGCTGGGATCATGTGGGACACCAGAACAAAAGACGAACGATAAAGACTGGGACTGTGTAACTCAGGGAAACCTAGGGTGCTCAACAATTGTAATAAAAGGTACAAATATGTTTTTACATGAGACGAATGTCAGCACTGCAAGGTGTTAAAAATAGGGTGGAACTGGGGGGAAACTACAATCAATGCAAACTAGAAGCTAGAATTAACACAAACATTGTATTATGCTTCCTTTAGTGTAACAAAGGCAATATACCAAAGCTAAATGTGTATGGGGGGGGTGGGGAATAGAAGAAGGGAATGGGACTCCTGGCATTGATGTTGTCTGACTCTTTATTCTACTTTAGGTTAATGCTATCTTTCCTTCTGTCGCGTTCTAGCTATCAAGTTTTGTTTTGTTTGTTTTTCTCTCTTTCTCTTTTATTTTTCTTTTGCCTCTCTGCCTTCGACTCTTCCTCCATCTTTGTGTACAAAATGGAGATGTCCTTATAGAGAGAGTGGTGATGGTGCTCATCACATAAATACGTGACTATACGGAGAACCAATGATTGTTTACTTAGGATGGAATGTACAGTGTGTGAACAAAACCATCTTAAAAGAAATGGGGTGATGAAGAAATCTTGAGGGCACTATATTGAGTGTAATCAGACAGACACATAAAGGCAAATATTGCAGGGTCTCACTGATATGAAGTAATTATAATATGTAAACTCATAGACATGAAATATAAGTTACCAGGATATAGAATGAGGCTAAAAGAATGGGGAGCGGTTGCTTGTCATGAGCAGAATGTTCAACTAGGGTGAACATAAATGTTTGTAAATGGACAGGGGTGATGGTAGCATGTTACGAGAATAACTAACAAACAGTGCTGAAAGGTGTATGAAGGTGGTGGAAAGGGTAAGCTCAGAGTCACCAGAAGGAAAGTTGGAGGTTAAAAGATTGGAATGTTTTAAAACAGTGAATTTTGTGGTGGACAATGTCTGTAATTAACTATACAAATATTAGAAATCTCTCTCACGAACTAGAGCAAATGTATGTCACTATAACTAGAAGTTAACAATAGAGAGGCATATAGGGAAAAAATATATAGCTATTGCAAACTATATACTACAGTTAGTAGTATTTTAACATTCTTTCATCAACAGTAACAAATGTAGTATACCAAAACCATGAATCAATAATGGAGGGGCGTGTGGTTAGGGGTATGGGAGGATCTGAGTTTCCTTTTTTCTTGTCTTTATTTCTTTTCTGGAGTAGTGAAAATGTTCTAAAAATTGAAAAAAAACTTAATTGTGCTGATGGATGCACAGCTGTACGGTGGTGCCGTGGACAACTGATTATACACTTTGGATCTTTGGATAGCTGTATGGTATATGAACAACCTCAATTAAAAAAAAAAAAGTCACCCCCAGAGAACCTCTTTGTTGCTCACATATGGCCTGTCTCTCTCTAAGCCAACTTGGCAGGTGAACTCACTGGGACATGACCCCCAGGGGTGTAAATCTCCCTGGCAACAAAGGACATGACTCCTGGGGATGAGTCTGGACCCAGCATCATGGGATTGAGAAAGCCTTTTTGACCTAAAGGGAGAAGAAAAATGAAGTAAAATAAAGTTCAAGTGGCTGAGAGATTTAAAAAAAAAAAAAAAAAAAAATTGTACAGCCACTCTGGAAATCTGTTTTCTCAGAAAACAGAAAATAGAATTAGCGTATGACCCCACAATCTCACTTCTTGATACATACCCAGAAGAATAGAAAGCGGGGACTCAAACAGATATTTGTGTACCAGTGCAGTGGCTGGCGGATGGGGGCAGCCCAGGTATCCATCAGTGGATGAGTAGCTGGGTAGATGATGGATGGATGAAGTATGATAATACATACAATGGAATATTGTTCGGCCATGGGAGAAACGGGAGTCTGTTGAGTGGGGTAGGCCAGACACAGGAGAATAAATGTTGTATGGTCTCACTTATGTGAAATTTCTAGAAGGGGCAAACTTTATAGGAATAGACAGTGGTTTATAGGTTGCTAGGGGTAGAGAGGAATCATATCTTGGTGGATGTGTAGTTTCTGTTTGCGAATATGATTGATGCTACTGAACTGTATACTTAAATGTGGTTGGAATGAAAAATTTTGTGCTTTATATGGCCTGCCACAAGAAAAAGCTTTTTAAAAAGTAATTACAAATAAACAATGTTGGGCACACAATGTTTAAGAATGTGGTCTGTGATAAGAACAACATACAGTGGGGTATAGGAACATAGTTTGTGTATGCTATCAAAGTTAAACTGGTATCAAATCAAATGAGATTGTTACAGATTTTGGATGTTAAGTTTAAGCCACAAGATAACCACAAAGAAAATATCTATAAAATACAAACAAAGGAAATGAGAAGGGATTCTAAATGGTTCACTACAAATGATCAACTAAATACAAATACAGGCAGTAATTGAAAAAATGAGAGACAAAATAGTATAAAACTCAAAAACCAAATAAACAAGTGGCAGACGGTCCTGCATTATCTGAAATTATTTTAAATGTAAATAGATTAAACTTCCCAGTCAAAAGACAGATTGGCAGAATACATTACAAGAGACTCACCTTAAGTTCAAATACAAATCAGTTGAAAGTGAAAGGATAGGAAAAAAAAAAAAAAAACATTCCATTCAAATAGTAACCAAGAGAGGTAGAGTGGCTATACTAATATCACATAAAATAAAAATAGAAAAATTAAAAATACATTGAGATAAGTGAAAATGAAAACAATATACCTTATGGGATGCAGCAAAGGCAGTGGTAAGAGGGAAATTTATAGCTATAAATATGTGCATTAAAAAAAGAAGAAAAATCTCAAATCAGTGACCTAACCTCACACCTGGAGGAACTACAAAAAGAATAGCAAACTAAACCCAAGGTGAGCAGAAAGAAGGAAATAATCAAGAATGGAGTGGAGATAAATGAAATAGAAAATTTAAAAAAATAGAGAAAATCAACAAATCAAGGTTCTTCAAAAAGATCTATGAAATTGACAAACCTTTAGCTAGACTTACACAGTAAAAAAAGGACACAAATAACTAAAATCAGAAATGACTGGATCGTTTGACAGCCTTACAGAAAAAAAAAGGATTATAAGAATACTATGAACAATTATATACCAACAAATAACCTAAACAAAATGGACAAAGTCCTAAAAACACACAAATTACCTAAATTGATTCCAAAAGAAATAGAAAATTTCAACAGACCAATAGCAAATAAAGAGTTAATGAGTGTATTAGGCAGGGTTCTCCCGAGAAACACAACCAACAATATATATGTGTATATATAAGTATTAAATATATGTGTTAAAGAGATTTATTATAAGGAATTGGCTCATGTGACCATGGAAGCTGGCAAGCCAAACTCCATAGGGCAAGTTGCAGGCTGGAAGCGCCGATAAAGAGGATGTTGAAACACTTAATCCAAATTCCCCCAGGATAAGCTGGTTGGCTGGAAATTCTGGCAAGAGCCAATGATGAAGTTGAGGCAGAAATTATTCTTCTGACCTCTGAAACCATCAGTTCTGCCTTTTAAGATGTCTAGCTGATTGGGTCATTAGATCCAACTGCCACATTGCTGAAGGCAATTTCCTTTGTTGACTCTAGATGCAGTCAACTGATTGTAGGTGCAAATTCTATCTATGAAATACATTTGCAATAACAAGCTGGCCAGTATTTGACCAGACCAAACAACTGAACATCATTACCTGGCCAATTTGACATATGAAATTAACTATAATGAGTAATCAAAACCCTCCGAACAAAGAAAAGTCCAGGACAAGATAGCTTTCCAATGGTGAATTTTATCAAACATTCCAAGGAAAATTAACACCAGTCCTTCTCAAAGTCTTCCAAAAAAAATTGAAAAGGAGGGTACATGTCCTAGCTCATTCAATGAAGCCAGCATTACCCTATTAGGGGTGGTTCAACATATGAAAATCAGTGTAATACACCACATTAACAGAATGAAGGGAAAAAAATACACAATCATTTCAATTAATGCAGAAAAAACATGATAAAATCAAGCACCCCTTCTTGAAAAAAACACTCAGAAAACTAGGAATAGAAAGTAACTTCTATTAACATGATAAAGGGCATTGAGGAAAAACGCACAGCTAACATCACACTTGATGGTGAAATACTGAAAGCTTTCTCTCTAAAATCAGGAGCAAGACAAGGATTTCCACGTTCACCACTGTTATTCAACATATACTGTAAGCCCTTGCCAGAGCAATTAGGCAAGAAAAAGAAAAAATGTATCCAAATTGGAAAGGAAGAAGTCAACTCTATTTGCAGATGACATGGTCCTATATATAAGAATCTAGAAGAAAGCTACTAAAGAAAATAAATTCAGCAAAGTCGCAACACACAAAACTGTTTATATATACCAGTAATGAACAATTCAAAAATGAAATTAAAAACTAATTCCGTTTACAATTGCATATAAAATAAAATATCTAGGAATAAATTTGACCAAGGATATAAAAGATGTCTACACAGAAAACCACAAAACATTGCTGACAGAAATTAAAGACCTAAATAAATGGAAAGACACCTCATGTTCATGGATTGGAAGACTTAATTTTGTTAAGATGTCAATTCTACCCAAAGCGATTTACAGATTGAACTCAGGTCTTATCAAAATTCCAGCAGCCGCCTTTGCAGAAATGAAAACGCCAGTCATTAAATTCATATGGAACGGAAAGGGGCCCCAAATAGCCTAAACCATCTTGAAAAAGAAGAACAAAGTTTGAGGACTCAAACTTTCTGATTTCAAAACTTACCACAAAGTTACAGTAAATGAAACAGTGTGATACTGGCATAAGGATAGACAAACAGATCAGTGGAATAGAACTGAGAGTTCAGAAGTAAACTCAAGATCTCCAGCCTACTAATTTTTGACAAGGTTGCAAAGCCCACTCAATGGGGAAATACAGTCTCTTCAACAAAAGGTCCTGGGAAAACTGGGTATCCATATGAAAATAATGAAGATGGACCCCTACCTCATACCATATATAAAAATCAACTCAGAATGGATCAAAGCCCTAAATATAAGAGCTAAAACCTTGAAACCAGAAGAAAGCATAAAGGAAATCTTCAGGACCTTGTATTGGGCAATGGCTTCTCAGACATAACACCCAAAGCATGAACAACAAAAGAAAAAAATAATAAATGAAACCTCAACAAAATTAAAAACTTCTGTGCAAAGAACATTATGAAGAAAGTGAAAAGATTAACTACAGAATGGAAGAAAATATTTGCAAATCATACATCTGTTAAGGATTTAATATCCAGAATATATCAAGTCCTGCAACTCAACAAAAAAAGACAACCCAATTAAACAATGGGCAAAGACTTGAATAGACATTTCTTACAAGAATATATACAGAAAGCTAATAAGCCCATAAAAGGATGCTCAACATCTTTAACCATTAAGGAAATGCAAATAAAAACCACAATGAGATATTTCCATCTACAAGGATGGCTATTAAAATAATGGAAAATCACAAGTATCAGTGAGGATGCAGAGAAACAGAAGTCTCCTGCATTTCTGCTGGGAATGTAAAATGGTGCAGCTGCTGGAAACTGGAAAAAAATTAGGTGTTTCCTCAAAAAGTTAAATAAGAAATTACCATATGACCTGGCAAATCCACTTCTAGTTATATACCCAAACAAACTGAAAACAGATATTCAAACAAAAACTGTACACCAATGTCCACAGCAGTATGATTCACAATAGCCTAAAGATGGAAGGGACCCAAATGTCCACCAAAAGATGAATGCATAAATAAAATGAAGTATATTCATATACTGGTATATTATTGAGCCATAAAAAGAATGAAGTTCTGATACACGTGATAATATGAACCTTGAAGAAATCATGTTGAATGAAATAAGCCAGACACAAAAGGAAAAATATTGTTATGATTTCACTTACATGAAATATATAAACAAGCAAATACAAAGAGCCATATGGTAGATAACAGGTTATGAAAGGCTTGGAGTGGTGATGGAGAGTTATTGCTTAATGGATACAGGGTTTTTATTTGAGGTGATTCCAAAGTTCTTGTAATGGATGGTGTTGTTGGTAGTAAAATACGGGGAATGTAATTAATGTCAGTAAATTGTATACATGGTAGTGGTTAAAATGGGAAATTCTGTGTTGAATACATGTTACCACAATAAAACAAAAATAAGGCAGGGACATAGTAGGGACTCAAGAATTGGTCCCCTGGACCCAACCAATCACAAAGAGGCTGAGAAGTACAGTCTTGTTTATGCCCAGAAGGTGGGAAAAATCCAGGTATTGGTTAAGAGCAGTAATGCCTGACCCACAAAGGAACTACTTGTATATTTAAAATCCCAATACTTTCTGCCATTTTATATGTAGCATACAACTTGCTATTCTGTCATCTCCTTCAGGCTTATCACACAAACCTTAGACTCCATTAAGATCAAGATCACATACAGTTCCATGAGCATGACAAGTTATTGCACATTTTCATTCTACAGGTTATCATGTACTTTGATACCTTTGCATCACCTTTTCCTTCTGCCTGAATTGTCTTTTTCTCTCTTATCCATATGATGAACTCAAGCTGCAGTATTAATTCCTCCTTGAAACAATTTCCTATCTGTCTCTCAGACTGGCACTCATCTTGCGGTTTTTTAAAAAATACTATAAATACTTTCATCAGTGTATCAAAAATAGGTAATTTATATCTCTTATCTCCACTAAGGTGTAACTCTTAAAAGCCAGACGCCTTACTCATTATTCCATTAATATATTTAATAAACATTTTCCATTACACAGCACAGCATTTATGAGCTCACAAGACAGATTGTCCAGGTTTGAATGAATCCTGGATTTGCTACTTGTAATATCTGTGACCCTTGTTAATTTATACAACCTTCTCTGGGCTGTGATTTCCTCATCTGCCACAGAGTTGTTATGAGGATTAAATTAGATTATGTATAATAAACTTTATGCACAGTGTCTGGCACAAAGTTAAAGTTAAAAAAATATGGGCTCTATGACAGGCACTCTGCTAGGTGCCAGGGATGTAACTGTCAACAAAAGAGGGATTCTTTTCATGTCTGTACTATAAAGTTACTCTAAATCGCAAGTAGGCTACGTAGAGGAAATGGTCCCACTTCTGTAAGTAAACTCCATACACAGGAGACAATTTTAACATAATCCATCATTCACTGTTACTATTACATAAAATTAATAGCATTAACAAATAGCATCATTTGTTTGAAGACTGGAGTTAAGTCCCATTACAGTAGATTTCCATTTATGAACAAAAGAAAGAAGAATTTGAATGAAAAATGGCACAGTTTGGAAGTTACCATTTAACTAAGATGATTTTTAAATATTCTATCATTATAAGAGATTAGATAAAATAATCATGAATATGTAATGATATTCATCTTTACTAAAAAAATGAAGAAAATTCTTCTGAATAGGGAATTGACTATAGATTACAGGAATAAATGGCAGTATACTAACAGAGACCTGAATGTTTTATGACAAGAAATACCTTTACTGTGATCCAATTAACAATAAGGAAGAGCTTTCCATATGAGAAGATTTCTTCACTTTCTCTTTTACATAATAGGATAAATATGCTTAAAGCAGAAAACAATAAAGGAAAGGCAAGTAACATTTAAAGGTTTGGGAAAAGCATGAGAATGACAATTCAAATAGAAGGCAGGCTTAGTTTATGTTTATATAATGGTTGCTATGTTACCACTTACATAAACAATATAAAAGAAACTAGCTTTTTTAAATCTAATAAAAAGTGGTGGATATTTTTGGCAGTTTTTCTTAATTTTAAGGCAATGCTTCCATATTAGAAAAAAGTTACTCTTAACGGGTCTCAATTAATAAAACAATTTATTTAATAATCATAGACTTATGTGTTGCATTTCATCTTATCTGATTGTAATCCATGAGTAGTATAAAATAGGATATATATATATATATATATGCGTATCTTAGCAGGAAATAAAGGTGATGTAATAATTACTGTTGATGACTTTCACTTTTAAAAATGAATTTAAAGAAATACATTTCTGTCATACTTAGGACTCCTTCATAGCCCAAAGAAATGCAATTTAGCTCAAAATTTTAATCAGTGAGTTATTAAAGTATAGACTATAACTTAAAATTCATTTTGAACAAGTTCCAAATATAGTTATTTTATACTTATTATTAAATATAAAGATGTTAGCTCTCTGTTACATAAGAAAATATTTACAACTAATAAAAAGCAGGTTGTAGAATATATATGTTCTGTGTATAAAAATAAGTAAATAAGTAAAATATTTTATAGTCCAGACCAAGGGATCTCTTCTAAGCCAGGCTTTATCCATGCAACTCTATTACAATACCATCTCATTACCATCACAGGAACACATATGTGCATGGAAGAAATCTCAGTAATTATGATTTAAAGCTCATACTGCCTTTTGAGGGCCCGTACATCTTCTAAAGTGAACTGGTTGTTTGGTATGTGTGAAAGGTCATCAAACAGCTGCTCAATTTGCTCCTTTTGGCCCTTGCTAATTAGTGTCAACATCATCTGAAAGGAGGAGAAATATATATTAGCATAATTAACATTTTAAAGTAGTAAAAGCAATCCTAAAAAAAATCTATTCAAAATATTTTGCCACTTACCTTAAACCTTTCTGCTTTACTCAGATATAAAAGATGCTGATATACCAATGAGGGGTCTTTTTTAATAAGGTTATTTTTCAGAGACTGAATGAGGAGGAGGAACATATCCCCCTCAAGTTTGTTACTCAACAACACTGGCAAATCTTTCGGTTCAGTGATGGCTAAAAGGTCTGCACAAGCTTCTTTATCTTTCCTAGTACTTATAGCATTTATAACTTGACCAAATTCATAGGCATTATCAGGCTTGGAGATCTGTAGTCTTTCATAGCATTCTGGTGGCCCACTGCTTTCATTTCTCTTTTCAGAAGCAAGGCAGTCCATGGGGACCTCTGAGATTCTCTCAGTCTCCTCTTTATTGCCTTCATTCACCTTCATAAGGAAAAAAATTACACTGTGATGCTGAACAATATTCACCTCACAAATAAATGACATTTATCAAAATGGGAACTTTAGAGCCCAAGAACATATTTTAGTCAAGATCTAAGTGAAAAATCTTTATTGTTAGAAGGAGATAAATTTTAGGGTATAAGTAACTCATGAAAGTATTCTTTTTAAGTTTTTTTTTTTTTAAATCTTTGTACATTGGAAATAGGACCAAAAATTTTATGTTCAAAACTTTCCATTAAAAAAGCTGCTAAATAAAGAAAACCTGTAACAACTTTATCTCTTTTTTCATGGTAAACGTTAAATTTCTTATTTCCTTACATTTAACAGAAGTGAGTTTACATTTTTCAGTTCTCTTAAAACTGTTTTCCTTCCCTCAGAAGGAAAAACACCTCCCAGCTTCTCTTCATGTACTAGCCTTTTACTCTTAGTGAAAATGTCAGATCATAATGGGATGGTATTAAGCATTCATAAATGATCATGAACTAATGAGCTGGCATTCTTTGATAATAGTGAAGCAAAAAGCTGCAGCATCAAACATTGAGTTATCTGAAATCAAAGGCAGGTTTGATTCTGAGATAGTTCAAGATCTCTGATAAGTCCAGGCTTGTTTCAGAATGCTAAAAAGGTCTGAGTCAATCCAGAAAATCTCCATGGAAGGTGGCCTCCAGGCCACTGCAACTGAATCAGATTCAGGCCACAGACTCCCAGAGTGATCTGGAGTGGAAGCAATACAAGTCCCAGGCAAGATGGAGGGTGGGACAAAGAAGAAAGAACTTCAGTAATGTAGAAACTCCCAATAGCATCCATGGACCCAAGCTTAGAAATACAATGGCTAATTATCACTGCAAATGAGAAGTTTTGTCTTTATAATTGGTTAAAACTTTTTCACTGATAATCAGAATAAAAATGCAAAGTTAAAAAATTTTGTGTAGAACTCATGAGATTATGATCTTAGACTCCAGTATGAGTATAAGATCCCCAAAAGAGTACTTTCAAAAATAATGTAATAAAATTACCTCTTGAATGTCAATTTTCCTTCTTTCTTTTTCTTTGTTGAATGACGCTGTATTACTCTTAACATTAAGGAATCTGGTTACTTCTTCTAGTTCCATCTTTGCCTCAACAATACTTGGATCTAATAGGAGCACTTTATTGAGATCATTTAAACTTTTTTGATAATTCTGAAAGTAGAAAGAGAAAATAATTTTCATAAATAGAGAATTGGCATAGATTAACCCAAGTTGGGAATGAAAGTGCCAAAATGAATAATGCAGTTTGCAGTGGATTACCCATTACCACTGTTATAAATTGAAGCCTAGGGGGAAGGTCTGGAGCTAAAATATTATAACCCATAACACAATGAACATTTACTATAGAAGAAAGAGTATAGAATCTGGAGTTAGAAGACTCAAGTTCAACTCTGTGTCACCATGGCCTTCATAGTCCCTAACTCATAACACACTTGTTACTGACTAAATGAAAGCATGAACATCCCTGTATTAGCATTTACTAGCAGTGAAACTTAAAAAGTTCTATTTAATCTTCCTGAACTTCAGTTTTCTAATCTTTAAAATACAGATATTATAAGCTTCTCTCCTTTAACTTTCATAAAACCATGCCAAGGAATAAATGAATAAATAAAGTGAGTGTTTCAAATCTATAAAGGGCTACACAAATGTTAGTGATTATTATAATATTCTTGTTCCATAAAAACCTCTAATGTTGTGTACCGTTCACAATAGAATAAAGTCAACATTTATTCTCCCATAAAGAGTGAGGCAATACACTAGAGAGGTTAAAGGAGAGAACAGGAATCTAAGATCAACAAGATACAGATAGTGAATCTGTAGCAGAGACAGATTAAAATCATAGTCCGCTGTGATAAGCCATATTCTAGAACTACAGACTAGACTAATATTTTGGTTAAACTGAAAATCTGTGAGGAGGCAAAGAACTCCAATGATGTGTAACCTCTCTTAAGTATTCGTGATATACCAATAACATCATGCACTGGCAACTTCACCATAGATAAGCTAAACTACTGCTTAAGTGACATTCCTGGGGCTAACTATAACCACACCCCTTTCCTCAAACCCCTTTCCTTCCCCTGGCAACACACCAGGGCAGGAGTGCTGTGCTTAAAGGAATAACCTTACAAAGATTCTTGTAAGATTATTGTACAAAATTTATTGTAAAAAATAAATCATTTACAAGTTATAGTATATTATAGTATTAATAACAACTCTACACACTATCAGAACTATATAAGTGGAACCTGCCAGAAAAAAAAAAAAAAAAGAAGACAGGGACCCATGTCTCAAAGGCAAGGAGGAGGGCAGCAGGACAAGCTGAGGGAATAATAACAGCCAACCCTTATGGTTTAAGCATTTTACAAGTATTATTTTACTCTGAAAATAACCCTATAAATATTAACTTTTATTGTTCCCATTTTAACGATGAAGAAAACTAAGGCATGGTGAGACTATCTTTGGGATAGCAATGATCAGAAAGTGGATGATAATACAGTTGTAGAGCTCAAGTGAGAGGTCTGAAAAATTAGAGATTTGTGAGCAACAGCCTTGGAAATGGAAGTCTGACGTGACGGGTGAGTGGATATGATCTTAAATTTCATCAATAAAAGTCCCTGTCTACAGAACAATCCAACTAATCAGGGGAGACATAAGAAAATGGGTAATACAACTTGAGAAGTGTTAAAAGAGGCAAGTGTGAAGAGAGGGGAGGGAAACAGAAGGGTGGAGGCTGGATAAGAGGAGGGGGCCAGTTGCCAGATCCCAGAGAGGTCAGGCAAGGTTCACTCACTCAACACATAGTCACTGAACACATCCAGGTGCTTCTGGGAATATCATGGGAAAAAAGATAAATGTGCTCTCTGCCATTACAGAAGCTTATGTTCTAGGAGGGGGAAGAAATTCAAAAACAAGTAAACAAATGAATATATAGAATAATCATGGGCAGAATTAGTGCAATTAAAAAAAACAAGGATTTGAGATGGATACTAACAAGGGGGAAAGTGTCTTTTCGATATTGTCACAGAAGCCAAGACCTGAAGAGAAACAGCCATGCAGAGTAGAAGGAAGAGCATAGCTTATACAAAGAGAAATATGTGGACGTGGCAAAAAGGAGGACTTTAAAAGTTGCCCACAACCTCATAAGGCCTTTTTAAAAAGATATAGTATGATCACATATGTTTCTGATTACATTTACTATTAAAGATGTGCTTAACCTAAATAGCAATATGTCATATTACTCTCTGATATTTGTGCCTTGTAGCATCCCAATTGACTCTTAGTTCCTCAAGGCAGGTACTATGTCTTACTCACCTCTGTACTTCCAATGCCTAGCACACAATTGGCACTCAATAAAATAATTAAATTGTAAATAAACGCAAAATGTTCAGTTATCTTGTGAAGAACAGCTATACATACTTTTTGAAACTGGCAATATATATATATATATATTGCCAGATAGAAAAGAAAAAAAAGACTTGAGAAGAAAGCAGAGTATTCAGCTGAAAGCTGCAGGCAGGTCACCTGCTAGTAACTGTGAGTCCCTGTGCCATTTCCTCATTACCTTCATTCTATGGAAACAGATCAAGGTGTGAGTTCTGACACATTTTATAAGCAGTTGTAGCCTTTGATGATCCTGAGATTAAATTCACTTGGCACATAACTCAAACTACAGGGCATATAAATCAAGCTGCAAGAAGTCAAACCAGAAAAACAAGTTACCAGCCTCATACTCTAGTGGGATAGGATCACACAAATTTGGGATTATCTTCCTGCATCATAATACCATTTCTAGAATTCATTCCAAGGAAGTATAAAATTCCAGTTTTCATTAGCTATGGCTTCTGACTTTTAAACAGGTAACCAGGTTCAAAGACTCAGGTGGCCACTATGCATAAACCTGCCCTCAGAGTCTGGACACATTTTGCAGATCTATGTCTCACCCAAATCCTTTTAAGCTCAAAAAGAAGAGTTCAGAGTAAATTTCAAAGAAGTCACCTGTGGTATCATACCCCAACTAGGAAATCCTTACATGAAGTTCACAAATGAAGGAGTCGCTAATTAAAAAAAAAAAAAAAAAAAAGTGGGGGGTGAGGTCACACAGGCACCGAAACACAGCACAGCCGCCCAACTCCATCGGTGTGGGGATTGTCTGACAGCATTTCTGACCCAGTGAGGAGCACGGGCACATGGCTCTACTGCAGCCTGAGTGGGTCTATGGCTCTTGAAAAGCACAATCATTCACTGCATTCAGATGGTCCTGACTTGATATACTACACAAAAATATGACATACCCCCCCCCAATAAAACTTAGATTTTAAAGAATATATTTTTAAATATTTCCCTGTCAGTGACAGGCATGGAATTAAAAGAAGCACCACAAACCCAATTAAGTCAAAAACTAAACTATCCCCTTGACCCTCAAACCTATCCCTCCTGCTGTACAGCCTCCACTATCACTACACCACTACAGCTACCCCAGCCAGAAACCCAAGAGGTGCCTCTTAACTTCCTTCTCATATGCATTCTATTGCGCAAAATAAAGTCAATTTTGCCTTTAGACAATCTTGAATTAATCTCCTTTTTTCTCTTCCCTCTGCCATTACCTTCCTTCAGGCATCTGCTACTTCCTTTGATGGCCTCTCACTTTATCTCCATGCTTCCTACTGGCCTCCCCTCTGATCCACTGTCCATGACAGCCTCAAATCTGATCCATCACACCACCATCTGCCACCCTTCAAGGGCTCCCATCACCTTCAGGATCAGTCCAGCCTCTGCAGCTTGGCCTGCCAGGCCCCTCATGATCTGACCATCTCTCTCCATCCCAATTCCCAACCACAGCTGTGCTCCAGCTATCCCAGCTCATGAACGAGTCCATAAAAAATGTGCACACTTATGTCACAGCAGTTTTATTCATAACAGCCCAAATTAAAAACAACCTAAATGACATCAACTGGTAAATGTATAAACAAATTTGGTACCTTCATACAACTCAGCAATAAAAAGGAACAGATTCCTGACACATACACGATATGGACATATGGATGAGTCTCAGATGTGAAGCTGAGTGAAAGATGCCCAAGAGTATATTCTATGTATCTGTATTAATGTCAACATGCAAAACTAATCTATAGTGATAAAAATTAGATCAGTGGTTGCCCATAGTGGGGGTGGAGGGAGGGAGACTGGTTGCAAAGGGGCACAGGGAACTTTCTGGAGAGATGGAAATATTCTTTACCTTGACAAGGGTGGTGGTTACACTGGGATATACATTTATCAAAAGTCAATGACCTGGTTGGGCAAGATGGCGGCATAGAGAGGAGTGGAAGCTAAGTAGTCCCCCTGGAACAACTAAAAAAAAACAGAAACAACTAGTAAATAATCCAGAATAACTGCGGGGGGGCAAACAAGACCGTCCACTCATCATACACCAACCTGAATTGGGAGGAATGCCCGAGAACACAGCATAAAACCTGTAAGTAAAACCTGCGGATCCAAGTCGTGAGACCCCCTCCCCCATAGCCCGAGCTGCAAAGCCTCGTGGTGCCAGAGAGAAGCTCTCTCCCAGCAAGCGAATATAGCTCAGCTGAGCTCCAACCGGGGTTTTAAGTAGCGAGTGTGAACTGCTCACTACAGGTACGCATCCCCAAAAAACAGACAGAGGCTTTGGGTGACGACTGACCTTGGAGAGCCAGAGGGTCACCTTGGACTAGGTCTGAAGGGGACTGTTTCTTTTTCGGCTCAGTGGAGAAAGCCCCCATCATTTTTAGTTTCCAGGGCTGTGACTCAGGGAAGGGTGGAGACAGCACAAGCAGAGAGAGAGAGACCACTGAAATGCTAATGACCTCCCTCTAGGGGGTCTATCTTCTCTAAGAGGAAAGGGGTGGGGCCCTTCCCATTCAGAACCAGACCCCAGAGCCTGGGGGAACACGGCCATACCCCCTCACACCAGTCAAGAATTATAGGCTAACAGGCATCACCTGCTGGGCAGAAAAGCACAGTGACCTGAGGCATCACAGGGTGAAGAAATTTTCTAAGACACACCCTCAGGGAAACCAGATACTGAATATTTCTTCCCTCTGGGACCTGAGCCTGTTCTGGTCTGGGAAAACCTGATTTGGATAACCAAGGAAACCATGCCTAGACAACAGAAAATTACAACCTACACTAAGAAAAACAAAGTTATGGCCCAGTCAAAGGAACAAACGTACACTTCAAATGAGATACAGGAATTTAAACAACTAATGCTAAATCAATTCAAAAAGTTTAGAGAAGATATTGCAAAAGAGATAGAGGCTGTAAAGAAAACACTGGGCATACATAAGGCAGAAATCAAAAGCTCAAAAAAACAACTAGTAGAATCTATGGAAATGAAAGGCACAACACAAGAGAAGAAAGACACAATGGAAACATACAACAGCAGATCTCAAGAGGCAGAAGAAAACACTCAGGAACTGGAGAATAAAACACCTGAAAGCCTACATGCAAAGGAGCAGATGGAGAAAAGAATGAAAAAATATGAGCAACGTCTTCGGGAACTCAAGGATGAAACAAAGTACAATAATGAACTTATCATTGGTGTCCCAGAAGGAGAAGAGAAGGGAAAAGGGGCAGAAGCAATAATAGAGGAAATAATTAATGAAAATTTCCCATCTCTTATGAAAGACATGAAATTACAGATCCAAGAAGCGCAGCGTACTCCAAACAGAAGAGATATGAATAGGCCTATGCCAAGACACTTAATAATCAGATTATCAAATGTCAAAGACAAAGAGAGAATCCTGAAAGCAGCAAGAGAAAAGCGATCCATTACATACAAAGGAAGCTTAATAAGACTATGTGCGGATCTCTCAGCAGAAACCATGAAGGCAAGAAGGAAGTGGTGTGATATATTTAAGATACTGAAAGAGAAAAACTGCCAACCAAGAATCCTATATCCAGCAAAGCTGTCCTTCAAATATGAAGGAGAGCTCAAAATATTTTCTGACAAACAGACAATGAGAGACTTTGTGAACAAGACACCTGCCCTACAGGAAATACTAAATGGAGCACTACAGGGTGATAGAAGACAGGAGTGTGTGGTTTGGAACACAATTTTGGGAGATGGTAGCACAGCAATGTAAGTACACTGAACAAAGATAACTATGAATACGGTTGAGAGAGGAAGGTGGGGAACATGTGAGACACCAGAAGAGAGGAGGAAAGATAAAGACTGGGAATGTGTAACTTGGTGAAATCTTGAGTGCTCAACAATTGTGATAAAATGTACAAATATGTTCTTTTACGAGGGAGAACAAGCAAATGTCAACCTTGCAAGGTGTTAAAAATGGGGAGTCATTGGGGGAGGGATGCAATCAACATAAACTAGAGACTGTAACTAATAGAATCATTGTATTATGCTTCCTTTAATGTAACAAAGGTGACATACCCAGGTAAATGCAGATAAGAGGTGGGGATAGGGGAGGCATGTTAGCCACTTGACATTGGTGGTACTGTCTGATTCTTTATTCTACCTTGATTTAAGGTTATTTTTCCTTTTGCTGCTTCCTAGCTGTCATTTTTTATTCCTCTTTCTTTTGCCTCTCTACCTTCTTTGACTCTCCCTCCTGCCTTGTGGAAGAAATGCAGATGCCCTTACATAGATGGTGGTGAAGGTGGTGAACACACAAATATATGACCATACAGAGAACCACTGATTATTTACTTAGGATAGAATGTATGGCGAATGAACAAAACCATATTAAAAAAAAAAAAAAATGGGTTAATGACAAAATCTTGAGGGCAATATACTGAGTGAAATAAGACAGACACATAAGGACAATTATTGCAGGGTCTCAGTGATAGGAACTAATTATAATATGTAAACTCAAAGACATGAAATACAAGGTACCAAGATACAGGACAAGGCTTAAGAATGGGGAGTGGTTGCTTAGTATGAGTAGAATGTTCAACTAGGATGAACTTAAATGTTTGGAAATGAACAGACATGTCGATAGCAAGATGTGAGAATAACTAACAGCGCCGAATGGTGTGTGAATTAGGTGTAAAGGGGTAGCTCAGAGTCATATATGTCACCAGAAGGAAAGCTGGAGGTCAAAAGATGGGAATGTATAAAACTGAATCCTATGGTGGGCAATGTCCATGATTAACTGTACAAATATTAGAAATCTCTTCCATGAACCAGAACAAATGTATGACAATACAATTAGAAGTTAACAATAGAGGGACATATAGGGAAGAAATATATACCTATTGCAAACTACATACTACAGTTAGTAGTATTTCAACATTTTTTCATAAACAGTAACAAATGTACTACACCAACACTACGAGTCAACAATTGAGAGGGGTTGGTTAAGGATAGGGGAGGATTCGAGTTTCCTTTTCTTTTTTCATCTTTCACTTTATTTCTTGTCTGGAGTAAGGAAAAGTTTCTAAAAATTGAACAAAAATTAAGTGTGGTGATGGATGCACAGCTGTATGAGGGTACCCAGGGGCAAGTGATTGTATACTTTGGATCTTTGGATAATTGTATGGTATCTGAATAATCCCAGTAAAAATTAAAAAGAAAAAAAAAAGAAAGTCAATGAACTGCACACTTACAATGTGTGAATTCTATTATATTATACCTTAATAAAAGTGATTTCTAAAATATATCATTTCAGGAAATGCCATTTCCCCATGTTCTGGTTTCCCCATGAGGTGTTATTTTCTATATAAGTGAACATTCATTCATCAAGATTTCTCTGCAGAAGAATCAGCATAAAGAAAAGTATAATTATATTCTCTTCCTCTAATGGTGTGGCTTTCTCAGGGAATAATGCCATCCCATAGTCTCACATTAGCCGGCTTAAGGCCCAGATCACCATGAGCTTTAAATCTCAGATTTGTCTCTCCCAAATTCCACTGGTTGACCCATCTTCCACCCCACCTCACCTTCACTACCAATGAAACTAGTAGCATTGTTGGCGGCTTTCAGCATAGAATTTGCTGTCCCTTAAAAGTGGAACTATTATACCTAATAACACAACTTATAAATTAAAAGAATAAATCAATTTTTGAGTTGGAAGGAACCTGAGACATTATCCAGCTCCAGGTATCGTTTGGGGTGAAATCTGAAGCCTAGTCCAAGATTTCCAGTCTGAGAACTAGGATTAACTTCCAGAATAATCTCACCCCCTTCCATGATCCCTTGGTGTGTTCAGAGCTGAAATTTACACATGAAATGAAGACTTCCTCACCTTAAGTCCCTTGTGAGCGAGCGCGCGCCTGTAGCAGGCTTTCACATTCCCGTCATCGATGTGAAGCGCCTGATCACAGTCCCACTTTGCCTCTTCAAACTGGCACAGCTTCAAGTGACAGAGAGCTCTGGCATAATGTAATAGAACTCAGTACCATGACAGGTAAAAACAGCATTATCTATACACTTAGACAGCTAATAAAAATCAGAAAAGAGTAAGTCTGTTTCTACACCACAGCTGTTCGGATTGAAACATTTTACTCCAATTATGGCCCTTTTTTTCTTAGTATCTTTTGTTGTGAAATATAACATATATAAAAAGGGATAACTTTCAAAGTGCAATTTACGAAGTACTTATAAAGCAAATTACAAAGAATATTATGGGTTACATGCCTTTCTTTTAAGGCATGAAATTACAGCACTGGGGATACAACTGCAAACAAAATACAGCCCTGTCTGTACAGGAGGAGACAGACGATTAAAATGAGCAAACACAAAATCTGGACGGAGGGCTCTGAAAGCACACAGCTGATAACTGAAAACCTAATCTGATCTGGTGGGGTAAGGTAAGGGATACCACAGCCAGGAAACACTTCCCAGAAGTGACAGTTGAGTTGAAACCCAATGTATGAAATAAGGATTATCCAGTGCAAAACAGCAGGTTGAGGGAGTTAAGGTGGAGGGAAGGGAGCATGGAGGCCAAGGGCAAAGCATGTGCAGAGGCCTGTGCTGGCGGAGAGCACAGTGCTCTCGATGATGGACCAGGAAGAGCGCCGTCTGGCCCGAGTGCAGGCGTGACACTGAGAGGGGGCCAGGCCAGATCACCAAGGGCCTTGGCAATCACGGCAAGGAGGCCAAGCATAACACAGGCCCACAGCAGAGTTTTGAATTCCTGATCTGTTCACCATGTTTTAGAAAGGTTGCTCTAGCTGCAACTTGGAGAATGAAATGAGAGGAAACGAGACTGGGCAGGGCCATCATGGAGGATGTTACAGACACCCAGGAATAAATGAGAGTGGTGCGGAGCAGGGGGGTGATGGTAAGGGGAGGAGGGAATGGGTCATGCTGAGGAGGCATTTAGAAGGTAGGAGCAGCAGAGTTTGCAGATGGGGAGGTTGGGGAGAGGGAGCTGTCAGTCAAGAGTGATAGCCAGTAGTGAGGGTGGGAGGCAGTGAGTACACCAGGCCTGGAGGTCAGAAGACAGACTGGGAGAGAGGATGAAATGACCCAGAGTACACAGAGTGACAAAGGAGCCCAGACACTCAGAACCCTGAGAATAACAGGGAAAGAAAAGCCTACTGAGGAGAAGAAAAGTAGGCAACTGAGCTATCTACAGCTGAGGCAAGAGGGGGCTTTAAGGAAACTGAGTGGCCAATTATGCCCACTGCTGTAAAGCTTAAACAGAAGGGCAGAAAAATATCTGCTGGATTTAGTGACAAAGGTTGCCAATGGAGGAAACACGTACAAAAGCAAAGTGTGAAGGGTTAAGGTAAAAAAGAATTTATCTGGGTGGTAGCACAACATCAGAAATGTGCTTAATGCCACCAAACAGTACACATTAAAATGATTAAAGTGGCATATTTTATGTTTTATATGTTACCATGATCAAAAATTAAAAAAAAAAAAAAAAGGAGCCCTACTCTTTAGGAGTCCTCCATATAGGCATCTTTTCCCATATTGGTAGACAGCACCAGGGCATCATTCTAGAACAATCTGCCCATTCCTACTTACTGCACACTATACAAAATGATGGTCCCTTCCCCTCAGTACTGCAGATGGCATTGCTCCCTAAGACACTAATTTGAAAAGCACCTGATTCCTGCTCCCGCCACGCTGGGCAATGCTGAGGCCAAGCTGGCTATAGCGAGGTCCAGCAGCCACACAATGTCCACCGGTTGCTGCCCCCATCCGGGCAGCATGAGCAGCTGGCAGGAACTGGGAAGCACATGGACCATGAGGGCCTCCTTCCCTCACACACCTCAGTTTTTCAATCTCTCCAGAATATTGATGGCCCCACCTCTTTGAAAAACACTCCTTTAGGACAATTTTCTATACAGTTTCCCAGAACCATGAAGAAAAACTTTGACAGTTAATGCTTCTATATTTTTTAATCAAAAATATTAATAAAGGTAATACATAAAGTTACAAAGAACTTGCCTGTTTGTATATATGGCACACTCCTTGTTGTTAATCTTTAAGCATTCACTGTATCTATGAAGGGCATCTTCATAGTTTTTGTCCTTTACATATTGATTTCCTTCTTCCTTCAGGGTTCTAAACATTTTTTCATCTATGGGGATCCCCCCACACACATTTAAAAAAAAAAAAAGGAAAGAAAAAGGAAAGGAAGTATTCATATAAGCACCTTCACAAACTCTTAAGTACATCTGTAAATAAATCTTCTATTGCAAATAAACTTGGCAACACACCACACAAAGCTAAAGTCTAAATGGAACAAAACATTGCATACAAACTGAAGACATAAAAATATAAGTAAAAATGATTAAATAATTATGGCACTACTGTTTTCAAACCACAAAATAAAATACAAGTAACTTCTATCCTTCTATACATATTAGCATGCCTTTTTTTCTGTACTGGGATTCTGGAGACAGTAACAAACGGAAGCCAGAACCACCCCAGAGACAGAGCGAAACAAGCCAAATGAGGGCACCAGGTCAGGGCAACTACGTGAAGAGAGGTGGCCCTCCAATCACGGCTGCTGCCCTGAAGCAGCAAACGCCCAGGGCCTGCTGACCTCTCCAGCCATGCTGGCTCGCACAGGGCTTTAACAGGACAGGTGACACTTCAGACCTTTAGTTAGCTGGTGGTATGACAGAATCCTTCTATGAAAGCGAGGTACAAACAGCTACAGTGCTTGGCTCAGTAACTACTTCATGAACAATAAACAAACCCCTGAAAGCCTGAAGCGGACATCTGTTCAACACACCACATTTTCTTGGGAAATCACACCTCCCCCACTCTCTGCCTCTGTGTTTCAGATATGAGGGCCCCCACTCCTAGCCCACTTCTTGGGGTAATTCCTGTTTAAATTAATCAGTATGTTAAATTCCCTTGGCCACAATAATCTAATTGGTCAGGGATGGGCCTATGAGATTTTTGCAGCAGCTTCTGGGAAAGTGGTTCATGTTCCTTGCCATGCATTTGAGGCTGAAAGGAGGAGCTATTTTGCTATCCTGTTGGACAAAGGGAGGGCCTGAGAACAGCAAACAGAGCAAACAGAGCAGGGGAGAGGCCAATACAAAGAGCTGGAGCTAGTCTCTGAGTCCAGAATCCAGCTAAGCCTGCGGCTTCTCCACCTCTGGACTTCTCCTCAATAAGGGGCAATAAACACGTTTACAGCTTAAGCCATTATGGTTAGGTTTTCTGTTGTCTGCAACCAGACAAGCACCAACTGTTCATTACCAGAATTACAGGCTATTTCTGTTCTTTTACAGTGAACATGGCTGACGCCCTGCTCAGAATCCGTTTCCCCCTTCCAAAGGGTAGCCTGATACTCATTCAGCTGTCATCCCTCTCAGAGACCACACTAACCGGGAACCCAGGCCAAAACCAAGCACCACATAGCATTTCTTCATCAAAAGGACTGGCTCAGGAATGGGTACATGACCAAGTTCAAGCCAACAAAATAAAAGGATAAAAAAGTGAGGGCTTTGGGAAACAGTTCCTCATCCTTAAATTAATACCACCAAAAACAATGGTGCCTCTTTCCATTTGAACATTGATATGTGCAGATGTGACTCCTCGGACTACTGCGGTTCTACAGCTTCCAGCCAAAGCTGGAGCCCTGATGAGACAAGGGACTATAATGTGACCGTCTTTAGAGGCTGCCTGGGCCTTTCATTTACATGAACCAAGTCTTGCTTACAGTTTAAGTCTGAAGATTTTCTGTTACTTGCAACCAAAGATTTCTAATACATGTAAAAAAGAACTGAAATTTAAAGTTTTAAATCTATGTAATGACTTTACCCTACAGAGTAACTTGATGGATAATAAAAATCCATAACTTAAAACTTAAAATATACCTTTAAATTCTGCAACCTAAAATATTTTCAGGTAGATATACTGAATTTATAGTATAAACTTGGAAACATAAACAATAATCGTTTGTCTCTCTGCACAAAGTTGCTCACTTAATTCATCTTTTAGTTCAAGTCACACAATGTTTCTACCTAATGTTTCATGTTTCAAAAGATCTCACACAATGATTGTAAAATGACCCTTCCCTTGAATCCTGTAATATAAATACTAAAACAGAATAGTACAGAGGGTTTTTTTTTTTGTTTTTTTTTTCTAATTTAGGGAAACCTTTCCACAAACTTTTCTTCCCTCATTTTTTTAAACTTGGCTTGGGTATCCAGTCTCAAGAATAATCAGTTTAAAAAAAAAAAAAAATTTCAAGAGAGCTGATTATACTTGTGGTTATGATTTCCTACCATAATATGGGTGGTATATGCATTTTATTGGTAATAAACAGCTACTCTTTATTGAACAAATACTTTGTGCCAGGCCCTATTAATAATGAACTCTAGAAACTAGGGATCTTCTATGATTGTCACCTAAATCTCTGGCAGATTTTCCCGGCCCAATCTTTCTACATAGTGAAAACAAGGAGGGTCTCACACAAGCCATTCAGACAGTACAGGCTCAGAAACCTCATCTGTCAGATGAAGCTCAGCCCAGGAACACTCATGGGGTCCCTAAGCAGGCAGAAAAAATGAGTCTCAACTGGTTTTAAAACTTGAGCACAGAATCTTGAAAGGAAGAGTAAGTCACATTAAACACTTACTCTGCACAATGTAATAAGCTACGCACTGTGGGAATACTAGATATGTTAACAACTATGATACATATAAAGAGGCACCTGCTATAAATTCATGTCGTACCTTATTTCAACATGATAAGATAATCAATCTTATTACTTTAGCCTCATCACATACATGGTCTACTAGAGAGCTATATGATACTTAATTCTTCTTACTATTGTTAAATAACACTCAAACATAAAAGGGTTGTTATAGCACTTACACAGTCAGCACATGTGCTAGGTATTTTATATGCCCATGTCCATTTATTCCTGAAAATGACCCCATGAGATAGTAATATTTTCCCCTTGTATACCCACTAGGACACAGAGGATGTGAAGCTACTTCTTAAGACAACACAGCTCAAAGTGGGAGAACTGGAATTCCAACCAGGGTCTGTCGCCAGAGTTCATTCTCTTATCCCTCTGCTTTATTGTGAAAATAAACCCCCAGCTCAAGATAACCTTCAGAAGAAAGAAGTGCGGGCTCCCCACACCTGGGATGCCTGGCTGGCGCTGGCCGCAGGAATCTCCCGCTTGGTCTGGGGCCATCTCTGCTGCAGGCTGCCACGCTCGCAACTGCGCAGAGGTGGGCACGGCTGGGATAGGCGACAGCTTCTCCCGCCAGCTCGGTCCATCCAGATGCATTAAAATTCTTGTTATTCTAAAAAGAAAACAAGTTCTCTATTGATCATAAGTAAATCCATAGAGACAGAAAGCAGATTAGTTGTTTCCAGGGGCTGGGGGTGGGGGCAGGGAGTGGAGGGATGAGGATTGACTGCTTGATGGGTATGGGGTGATGAAAATGTTATAGAATGTTATACAATCAGACAGTAGTGATAGCTGCACAACACTGAGTGTACGAGAGGCCACTTTAAACTAGTTAATTTTATATTAGTGAATTTTACCTCAAATTTTAAAAAAAAGTCTAATGCAGAAATGTGAGTAATCGTGGTTTCTCAGTCTGACTCACTATTTCTCTCTCCAAGCCTCCCAGCCTATCACTACTAAAACTGGATTTCCTAAAATACCTTTTTTTATCAGGCTCCCCCCACTCTGTCGGTTACTTTAGGTACCTTCCCATTTTGTTTCACCCAAGCCCTTAACTCTGCATGAGAAAATCTTACTTACCCCTCCTATCTGGAACTAGCAGGCAGAGGATGGGGCAAATTAAAAGCAAAGCCCCAAAGCACAAGAATGAACTGTGCTCTCTCTGTTGGAGAATTCATTCATCCAACATATTTTTAAGGAGGACATCTACTGTGCAAGTTCTGCAGCTACAAAGATGGACAAAACACAATTGCTGAACTCAAGGAACTCTCAGTATAGCAACAGAAAATAAATTTAAGAGAGAGAGAGAAAAAAGGGGGAAGAGAGATGAAGCAAAGTAGGGTTCCAGTGGCTGAGAGATTTCAAATGGAGTCAAGAAGTCACTTTGGAGGGAATTCTTATGCACTATATAGCTATCATCTTTTAGTCTTTGGTGTGTTGCAATGGCTAGGGGGAAATATCCAAAGCTGTCAGGTGACCTTGATTCTTGAAGACGACTATATAACTATGTAGATTGCATAGTGTGACTGTGAAAACCTTGTAGCTTGCACTCCCTTTATCCAGTGTATGGACTGATGAATGGAAAAATGGGACAAAGATTAGATGAAAAATAGGGTGGGATGGAGGAGATGGAAAGATTAAAGTGTTCTTCTTCGCTTTATTTTTATTTTGGAGTAAGAAAAAGGTTCAAAAATTGATTCTGGTGACGAACGCACAACTGTATGATACAATCAACTGTACGCTGTGGATGACTGTAGGGTGTGTGAATATATTTCAATTAAACTGTATTAAAAAAGTAAATGAACAATGAGGGGAGAGGGGAAATGGGATGTTTTGGATATTCTTTTTTATTTTAATTTTCATTTTATTTTTTGAAGTAATGAAAATGTTCAAAGTTTGATTGTGGTGATGAAAGCACAACTATATGACGATACTGTGAACAACTGATTTCACACTTTGAATGATTGCATGTTATGTGATTATATCTCAATAAAATTGCATTTAAAAAAGAGAGAGAGAATTTTAAAACTATGCAGAAGTTCAGAAATAAAGACGGCACAGTATTATAGGAGCACCCAAGGGGTGTGGATGGGAGTGGGGGGTAGGGTAAATCAGGGAAAGAAGTTTCCTAGAGGAAGCAAATTCTCTCCTGTAAGTTGAGGAGGAAATTAACCAACAAAACAGGACAAGGGCCTTCTAGGCAAAAGAGCATGATAAAAGGCACACAGGTTTAACTACAAGCACTTAGGAGGAGGGAGCAGATCACATGCAGTGAGAAGGCTGAGCCCAGTCAAACCCACTCTGACACAAATAACCAAGTCAGGCTGGGATTAGACAGGTTCCATATGACTACAAAGTGGAAGCTACAGGGGATGGCTCCCAGTTCGGCATACAGATCGTTCCAGGCTTTCTCCAAATGGGTTAAAAAATAAATAAATCCAAATCGTGCCATTCTCATTTTCTGCATTTTTGCTCTTTCTCCAGCAACCGTAGCCCACCCAGATGAGGGAGCCTGACCTCTTTCAGATCTCCCACCTGATTGTCCAACACATTTTTGTACTTGGGGATAATCTGTCTTAAAATAAGTTTTTACCCCCAGCTAGATGCCAGTTTGCTCGAAGACAGGCACCGTATCAGTTTTTTTTAATTCTGTCTTTTTTGGGGGGAGTGGGGCACCAAACACTAGATCAGCACAGGGCACTGTGTAGCACATAAATACTTGAGAAGTTATGCTTTGGGCAAAATGGGATCAGAAAATTCACAACTAGAAATGTTACCCAACTAGTACTTTTAAATTTTTCACCTGAAAGCTATATATGGAGTCTAGAAGTTCTTACCTTCCCATTCTGACTCAGAGGGAAAATAGGTATTATACAAATTAGATCTAAATTTTTTTCTATTTCACCATTATATATTAGTATTCATCCTAGATGAGGGTCTACTTATAAGGACACATAACACAAGTATCTAGCAGGCTCATCAAGACATCCATTCTCCTGAGGAAAAACAAAAGATGTCTCTAATGACTTGCCAATGAACACCTGCAAATCCTGTAGGAGGAGAAGATTCAACGTGGCAATTTTCACTACATTTCTAGATCTTGTCCCACCATTAGTTCTGATTAATGACATCAGTAAAAAACACATTCCTAACCCCACAGATATTTACAAATACTAAAATTAAATTCTGTTACATCATTTTGAGCATCAGATATGAGTTTCATCCTCTGTTACTAAAAAAAAAAAAGAACAAGAAGAAGAAAATTATTCACCAAACAGCAATATATGGACCAGGAAACAAATAATATAAAGTTGTGAGAGGACAACTCAAAATATATTATGGGATAGTCAGAATATAAGTTAGAGAGAAAGAATCATTTGGCCTGATGGAAAGAAGGCAATCTTCATGTAAAATAAGAAACTGAGAACATGTCTACATTTGACATCTTTCTTGAAAGGGGGGAGGAAAAAAGTCCAATTCCATTATAAAACACTTGGACCTTAGGAAGCTGCTGTAGTTACCTGTTAATGCTGTCATTTGCTATCTGGATTGCACAGTCTATTTGCAACACTGTTTTATAATCCACATAAGCTCTCCGATACTGCTCTAAAGTTTCATAGGCCACTGCTCGTCGTAAGAGAGGTTTGATTGAGAATGGATGAAGTTCCAAAGCCCTAAAGAAGACAAAAATATTATGAATCAATTTTTTGACAATTACTCTAAAAACTGAGTATAATACCCCAGTACTGGACTCCCAAATACGAACATGTCTGATATTTCACCTTGGGGACCTGGCAACATACTAGAAAAGCAAACACGGAGTAGCATAGCAATGAGATCTGTGGTTGCTTCTTTTTAACCAGTACCAAAGCACTCTGGCATTGACTCTTTCCCCACTGACACGAGTTCTCCCGCAGCAGGTAGCAGGCCTCACCCTCCTGTATCAGGCCTCACCCTCCTGTATCCCTTAACAAAGCCCAGCATGGCACAGGCACAGTATAGGCTTTCAAAAGAGTCTTGTTGTTGATGGGTTAAAAAAGAAAATTATTATTTGCATTCATTTAATAAGGCACCTTAGCACAGAACCATAAAACCTTGCATTGAATTTTGAAAATCAGCTATCTAAAATTTAATACAACTTATTACAATTTTCTTGCTGCAAAAAGCTTAAAAATATAACAGAAGGGAAACAAAGAACTTAGCATACCGTGATTTCATATAAGTTCATGTATTCATGAATTTTTACCTTGAATTTTTTAGTCTATGATGTGTTTCTAGTATCACTGAAGATACATTTCAAGGTTATGTCCTTTTGGTTTTGCTTGAAGTAACTGTTTAAAGCTACTTCACTATTTAATATACTTCTAAAATAGAGCATACAATCAAAAGATTGTATTTTTGAAAGAAAACCATCGTACTCTCAGCTTTAACACAATGAACTAAAGCTATAAACAAGTACCCTATGTAGAGATCCTATAAAGAGCCTACTTTCTATAATCTACCAACCAATATCTGCATCAGACTGTCTACACTGGTGACTGTAGGTTTGTTCTTTTTGTTAACTCTTTTGCTGCCAGTAGATTATGTATCAAAAATTTAACTTGCTTCAGGGAAAGCATAAGTGACGGCTGCTTTGCTTAACTTGTTTTTTTCCCAACAGTCTTAGAAATCCATTGTCTATTCCTGCCTACCATGCCGTGGCAAGGAGGAAACCATGTTGGAGTGCCTCCCATGTGCAAGCCCCTGCTTACCTTCTCATCTAATCTCACAGCAAACCTGCAAGGTAAATATCAACATGTTCATTTTGCAGGTGAGGAAACTGAGAGACACAGGGCACAATCTGCCCAGGTGTCAGTCCTTTTGAATTTAAGCTGTAGGAAGGCAAGTCCAGTCTCTGTTTTGAGGACTTCCATAATCCCAGTGCCGAGATCAACACCTGGGCCACGAAACGTACTCAACAAACACCTGCTGAAAGAACCTTCAGTGTCTGCACTCTTTCTACCACAAACACATACAAAACCACTGCATGTAAAATAACTGGGAGACATTTGTTTCTTCTGTACCATAGAAGCTGTTCTAGAAATGTTGCTAAATCTAATTAGCATCATTTCTCTAATAAACAACCAATTTCGCACTGCCTAGTTGTTAGGCTTGTGGGTGATTCTAATTATCTTCTTTGTGCTGTACTGTGTGTTTTTACATTTTTCTACGAGTAAGCACTGCTTTTGTAATTGGTACAAGTTACTTAAAAAAAACATTAAAATCAAGTAAAAATACTTATACATTGTTAAACAGATCCTTGGGCATCAGGATCTATCACCAATGCCACTGCCTTAAATCTAGCTTAGTTTAATGCTTAGGGGATATTAACTACATTATAGATTCTAAATACATGTCCCTCTCACAACCACCTAATGACCTCCACTTCACAGCAGACTTCCAAAGCCCAGAGTGCCATTTATCCAATTGAGATGGACCAGAGTCAGCCTTGGAATCTCAAGCTGAGTGAGAAGATGCATTGAATTTTCAGCACCTCCCAACCTAGAAAATGTGAGGTTTTTCCCCTTTGAACTACAATCTGAAAATGAATTCAAGCTTATGAATGGAAACACCATTAAGGAAAAAAAAAAGGGGGTAGTGGGGGAAATCCATTCATAAAAACAAACAGAAAACTTTTAAACCATAGCTTATAAAACACACTATCTATTCAAGGTTAATACCATTAAGACCATAAAGGGTCTTCTAATTTCAAGTCTCTCCGAGAGTAGCAAAGATAAGTAAAAGAAGAGAATTACTAGGCGTCATTCATTTGTACTTAGTCTGTCCAAATATCCTCAAATGAAAAGGCAACAAAAGATATTTGGTAAGGCTTAGATGACTAAGAAATGCTCTCCAAGAGAATGGGAAAAGTAAAGATGTTTTTGCAGATAAAAATTATGAAATAAACAGTAATTTCTAGAATAATGGTTTTCAAGCTTTTGTTCAGGCACCATAACCCCTCTTCATGTTTCACCTTAAAGCCTAAAATTGAAACATGAAGATTCTGCAGTGAGGAAAGGGGCAGAGCCTGGAATCCCTTAAGCATCCCTTAAGCATCCTCCACAAATACCAGGAACAGTAATTCCCAAAACATGCCCAAGGAAACACTGATGCACCTTTGAGTGGGCCCCAGGAGTTCAGACATTTAAAATCATTTAAAACACTAGCTAGGTGAAATAACAGACACAAAAAAGGACAAATACTGTATGAGTTCACTTAGATGAGATATCAAGAATAGGTAAATTCATAGAGACCGAAAGTAGAACAGAGGTTCCCAGAGTTGGGGAGAAGGGAGGATGCTGAGGTATTGCTTCAAGGGTACAGAGTTTCCGTTTGGGATGATGAAAAGTTCTAGAAATAGTGATAATAATCACACAACATTGTGAAAGTACTCAATGCTCCTGAATTTGTACACTTGAAAATGGTTGAAATGGTAAATTTTAAGTTATGTATATGTCACTACAATAAGAATTTTTTCAAAATCAAATAGTAGTCTTTTCCCAAAATGCATAGAAAGTTATTTTCATAGGTAAAAGACTCCCCCTGTCCCTTATTTTAAGTTTTGCCCATGAGTTTTTCTTTTTAAATGTTTGACCCCTGCCACCACTTGCCTGATAAAAAGGGTTTGTGGAACATAAAACAACTCTCCAAGGAGCAAAAAGAACCAAACGATAAGCTAAACTATAGACTTCCTTTAAAATGTATGCAATCTTTTTTAAATGAAGAGAAAATATTTTCTGCTAATGTTATTCTTAGCAGAAAGATTTAAATACATCCATATTTCAACATGTTCTTAAAAGCACGCCATTAAAGAAAGTTTGGCTTCTCTGGCATTTAAACAAGTTTGAGATTCACTGCTCTGGAGAAAAATCACCCCCTACTAGGTATCAGCTCCTTGCCCCTTATTCTATGACTCCTATGCTGGCGATCAAAGAAAACACCTAAGTAGGTCGGTCCCTATGGGGGTCAGCCCTGACCAGCAAAGCCCGATTCCTTGGCCCAGAACCCAGCTCTTATCTAAGGATGCCTTACCTAAACCAACCCTCACCTCCCTCCACTGCGGGCCCTCTCTCATTTTCCCCTAGGACAAGCCCCCATTCTAGCCTCACTGGACACCATGGATAGAGCCCACCTTTATCTCCCTCCTGAGTCTGCACTGAAACACAGCAAAGCTTAGCCAGTCAATGTCTGCCTTCTTAAATGTACTCATTTAAAGATAAAGTTAGTTCACTGTTTTGCAGCAGCCTTAATTCAACTAACTTAAGAGTCTGGAATTCTCTCACTGCAAAAGACCTCAGACAAGTCTGAAGGGTGATGAACACAGATACTTGTGCTGAAAAGGTTCCTGGCTGCATATCACAAGTGCCTCGTGTCCTGCAAATGCACATGGTCTTGTGGGTTGTTACAGATAGCGGTAAATGTTTAACAACCAGCTCTCCAGGAAAAGAAAAAAACAAAAAAGAGCCAAGACTATCATGTTTGTCAATTTTCATGGCATTCACTCCCCCAAGCTACCAATTTGACATCCACCAACTCACAAAAGCCTGAAATGGTAACAGTGAGCTAGTGTGAGCCAGCACAACAGTGGATGGGGTCTAAAGTCAAGCCAAATATAAAAAAGTCATATTTTAAATTTGAATATGTAAAACTGGCACAAATCCAAGTGTCTCCAGGCCTCTTTTTTTATGCTGTAGGCACAGATATTAACAAGCTTGTACCCATATCAATAACCTGAAGCTGCCAATAAAAAAAGTAATAAATTGCTCACTTCATAAACAGGGTAGCCACATAATATATTGTCCAAACCAGGACTTCTGAGAGTGAAAAGGGTGATATTGATAATTACACTGGATAACAAGAATAAACCAGGACTGTCTGTCAAATCAGAACACGACATCCCATTTTTTAGATGCACTAATAGTAGCTTCTTGGCAAAAGGTTCCTAGAACAGGCTTATTCTTAATGGTAAAAGAAAAAAGTACTTTTTATTAATGTTTTTATTAATGTAAATATATTCATCTATCCCAGTATGTAACTTATTGTCTGGCAGGTGGGTATAGTGCTTTGAGGGATACAAAACTGTATACAACATGTTCTCTGTCCTTGAGAACTTTAAAATCCAGAGCCGTGGATGACGCAAGTCCCTACAGGTGTGACAGAGTGCTAGTGCAGGTGTTAACAGACAAGCAGAAGACTGGGAGCTTTCTCAGGCTGGGGCAAGCAAGGAAGTGGAGAGGAGGTGGAAGCTGAGCAGAAATTTCAGAAGTTAAGATGTACACAAGATATTCAAGACAGTAAGGACCACCTGGGCAAAGATGTCAAGACTGGGGTAGAGTGAGTGTAAGGAACTGGGCCAGTGTACCCAATGGGAGCAGAAAGCTTGTTTTGCAGGCAAGTGATAACAGAGGAGTATGATTATCTGAAAGACAATACTGAGCCATGGAATGCCTGTCTGAAAACAGTCTGAGCAAAGTGATGCTTCAGGAAAAGTTATTTTGATGCCACAGTGGAATGGAGGAAGCCTTCTCCAGTAGCCTAAGAGTGATATAAAAAGAGCATGAATAGGGTGCAACAGTGAAAATGAAAATTAGCTTACAGAATCCTTTTATAACTGTCTTCAAATGTTAATCAGTTAACCTACCTTAAAGCTGTTTAAAAAAATTAGACCTTTATGCAGAAAATTTTAGCAGCATATTAAATATTGCATTTATCATATTGAAATTATAGAAATCCCTTGACAAACCTGAAAACGCAAAGTTTACCTGTTACAATCCTGAATGCAGCCGCTGCAGTTTCCTTCTTTCAGGTAACATGCTGCTCTATTTGAATATAAGATACTTAGATCATCCGCACTTTCACTTCCTAAAATCACATTTAATTAAATAGGGTTAAAATCATTAGAAAATCACAGTTCACCAGAATTAAAAGACTGAGGTCTCCGGTGGCACTGCAGTCCTACAGACTGCTAACAAAGCAGAGCTCTAGGAAGCCAAGTCGGTCCCCGCACTGGCCACCGAGAGGGACAGCCCATCAAGAACAGAGGCAAACGTGCCTCACCCGGCACATGCAACACATTCCACGGTATTGCTCCCGTCGGTCAGGTCACGCACGGCCCTTAGTAACCAGGAAGGAATTCACAGAGCTCCTGTCATTCAGGAGGTGGCCGGCCCCTCTCCTGCGGTGGCTTTTAAGTCCCGTGGACCGCGGCCAGGGGGTGGAGGGGTGTTTTGATAAATCGCAGAGCTCAGCTTACCTGCAGGCTCCAGCTGTGCTATCGCCGCCGAGTACTTGAAAGCCGCCTCCGAAAACTGCCCGTTTTTAAACAGCTCGTTGCCCTGGCTCTTCAGGCCGGCCGGGGCGACCGAGGCAGAAGGCGCGGACGCGGCGGGCTCGGGGGGCGTTTCGGCCGCAGCAGGGTCCGCAGCGCCCCGCCCGGCGCCCGGGTACCCGTTGGCGCCGCCCGCAGTGGCCGGGGCGCACGGCCGGCCCAGCTTGTCCGCACCAGACCCCCGCGTCCGCTCCCGCCGCGGCGCACCCCTCTCCCGGCGCTGGCCGCCCTCCCCTTTGCCCGAGAGCTTCTTCTGGATTTGCCCATGGCGCCGCGGCTCGTCAGCGCACCTGGCTCCGGCCGGCTCGGCGGCCTCTGTGGGGAAGAGGATGCGGAAAGTGAGTGTTTGCATCATCAGGACAAACTACCGCGGAGGCCGCGGGGGTGCTCGGCGGCCAAGGCGCGGCCCGCGGGTCGCAGCGGCGGTTTCGCCCGGGAAGCCGGGGAGGGCGCCGCCCCCTGGGGTGGAGCCGTGCAGTTTCCGGCACCTCCCCGGGGGACGCCAGTCCAGAGTGACTGAGCGCCGAGTCCGAGTCAGGGTCCTCCCGAGCCCCTGTGTCTTCCGTGGACACAGTTCTAGGACTACGACCTGAGACCAGCCCCATATTTAACTCTTTAAATGCTGAAGCACTTGGGGCATGAAAACCGGCATTTCGAAATCATTCTCTAGGATTCTAGGGAATGAAAGAACAAAATTATGTTCTTTTCTTTCTTTCTACAATTTGTGAGTGAATGAATGAATAAATAAAGTGACCCAGAACTTGAAGGAACCAATAATTGCACTCAGGGTACCTGTCCCTTATATAAGAGAGCTGGGAGAAAGAGCTCTTTTAGAAATAAAAAGTACAGTCGAAAGTGCTTTTTTTTTTTTTTTTTCCAAAATGGTGTTTTACGTTCCCATTTAAAAGTGGATTTAGCAAAGAAGAAATTCACATAAACTAGGCACCTAATTTAAAGCTTAGAGTGGAACTTATAAAAAGACATAGTAAATTTCCCTTTTAAATGCCTTATTCAAACTTTAAAATTCCTTTGATCTTGACTGAGAGATTTGAGGTATTAATTATAGGTTTAATAATTGATTATTACATCTACTGTTTTTTTTTCTTTTACTATATAAAGTCTTTAATCTTTAATACAGTGAAAGACAACACAGGCAAGTTTAAAGCATAATGAAGAGACAATATTTGCAACATTATAAAAGGGACAAAGAATTAATATGTGCATCTATAGAGCCATACATTATATGTATATTTTTCCTCTCTCTCACATGACAAACATTGCAATAGAAAAATGGACAAAGGACATTAAAAGGCATTTTACATAAAAAATATTGATGTGAAGTGATGTGCAACATTAAAACAAATCAAATGTAATACAAATTAAATTCCAAGAGACTATTTTTAAAAGCTTACAGAATTGCAAAAATTTAACAAGGTTAATAATCTGGTGTTGGCAAGGGTATACCTTTTGGGAAGACACTTTTTTCAACTATATGTACCTTATACCTAGCATATTAGAAATTAATTTGTAGAAATACCCCAACAACCATACAAAGAGAACCTGTCAGTTCATGAAAACTTTATTCTTGCAATAGTTAAAAATTAGAAATACTACGAAGGAATAGAAGGGATTCAAGATAATTCTGAGTTTTAAAAACAAACACCCCCACCCATCCCCCAAAAATGGTAAAACAGTACAGGTAGTAGTATAATTACATTTTTGGTTTAAAAAAAACACAAAACAATAATATATGCTGGCTTATGTGTGGGAAAATCAAGTTGGAAGAAATGTACCAAACCTTTAATATTGTTACCTTTAAGGGACGAAATTATGGAGAATGTATACTTTCTGTTGTAATGTATTTCTGTCAATTGTTTTAATTATTTAACCCTATATGATTTTTAAAACTGAAAGAAAAGGCAATGATTTATACATCCAGATTCTGAGGATGGTTTCTAATTCAATGTTAACATTGAAAAGAAGGTATTTCAGGAACAGAAAGAGTCCTTGAAGATCATCTAAGCTGTTTTTTAAACAGTACTTATCTTTTAGAGACCCTTATTGAAATACTTAGGGATTAAATGAGATACTGATTGCTTCAACTTGTGGGTGGGTGTGTTGACGAAACAAGATTGGCCATGAGTTGCTAAGGGGATGAGCTGGGTAACTGTTACATGGAGGCTCGTTATACCATTCTCTCCACTCTGACGTATGACTGAAAATTCTTTTAAAAAGTTAAAAGTAAAACCAAAAACAAGTGCTACCACAACTCTAAAGAATACTACAAACAATTTAATTCTCAATTAGTACACGTAAGTATTTGTAAATGTTTATCAATAATTACCCTGCTCTTTCCTTAGTAATATTTTGCTTCTGGAATTTTATGGCATGGTATAATACATTTTAATAAAATAAAAATTTCAGTTTTAGAACATATATTCTATATGGGAATGTCATATTTGGTAGAAAGCTACTAGTAAAGTTATTCTTCTTACTAAGTACCGAAAAAGTAATGTAACTTTTGTCACCACCAATTAAATACTTTTATGAAATAGGACTGTTCTAAAACAATTAAACCTTGCAAATGTACTAGTCTCCAGGAAGGAAGTCCTAGAGGAAATTCTGCTAATTAAAATTGCAATTTTAGTTTCCATTAAAAGGAGAATAAGACAACAGAAGATGGGTTGGTAAGACAAATTATTTCTTAATGTCAATTGAGCTTATTTCAAATGAGATAATATATCTACAAGAGGTTGGGTTCAGTACAATTCTGTCTTTTCAATTCATTTATCTAATTCAGTCATCTTGATAATAGCCTCATGGACTTCATTTTCAGAGAAAGAATTCTGTAACAAACAGCCTATGTAACATGCTGATTACTGAACCGTAAATTCTAATTAACTTGAGCATGGCAAGAGAATTTTGATAAAAGTCCTAGAATACAAATATAGTCTGCTTATACTGGAATAACTTACATAAAAAACCCACTGCATAGTCTCCAGACAAAACAAGTGAGTCAAAGAGATCTAATTTAAAGAAACAAATGAGAAAATTAAAATCATAAATAATTTATTTTTCTGTCAGAGTTGATACAGTTTTAAACAGCAACAAAGTACACAGTGGTAGAAAACTGGCACAGAACCTACAAGCATTTCAATCACAATAAGGCTGTCCATGCTCTATTTCTTCAAACCTTGATATCCATTTTCTACTGACCAACTTGTTAAAAAAACCTATTCTGACCTTAAAACACACACTCACTCTCTCTCTCTCTCACACACACACACTGAAATTCCTCCTTTCAATTACAGTATGTTGAAACAACATCTACTGTTTTTTATATGAAACCGATGTATAAATATTTCTTTGATGGGTATCATCAATATTTAAAACAGAACAATTAATCTTTTCAAATCACTGGTAAAAAGCACTTAAAATAGACTTTTAAGCTCTCTCTTGTAACAAATATTAATCTGATTTCTAAAGGATATATCTTCCATCTAGTTTCATGAATGATAAAGTCAGGATTTGAAGCACAAAGACAGAGGAACTAGAAAACCACAAATATCTAAATGAACATCAGTGAACGATCCTCTTAAGGCAAGCACTGAGTATTAAAAACATACTAATAAAGACTTCTATACTTGACTCTATGAGCCATTCAATTTGGATCAACCAAAAGGAGTTTAATTATTAAAACAATAAAAAAATCTTGCTGAAGAGATAAATCCCCAGTTTGGACCCAGTAGGATTATTAGAGCAAGTCTTCAGTATTCATCTGGCATCTGCTACTCAAATCCCAACCCAACACAGAAACGATGGAAGCACAAATCAGTGTCAGCAGAAACAATGGATCTTTTCCTTCTCCTTGTATCACATCCCCTCATGTCTGACCTATACTATTACTAATAGATAGCTGCAGTTCCTTTAGCACATAATATGGGTTAGGCCCTTTACATACGTTATCATTTTCCATTATCATTAATCCTTGTACCAAATATTACTATCCCCATTTTACAAGTGAGGCAACTGAGACACAGGAAAGAAGCACAGAGAGCTAGAAACCAGCATAACTGGGATTTGAACTAAATGCAAAGCCTTAGCCCTTTCCCTAGGATTGAACTGTCCCTGAACAACTCCAGCAGTCTCTGGGGAGGTAAGAGAAGCTGGAACGTTAAAAAGACCCTGTCAGTCTGTGGGACTTCCCAGGCAGGGAGTAGCCTGACCAAGAGACACTGATTTGGGAGTTGTGAGCACACAAAGGTTCATTAACATAATAGGAGTGGATGGGTCACACAGAGCCTCCAAAGGATCCCTGGGAATATTTACATTTAAAGGATGATCCTAGGAAGAAGAATCTCCAGGGAGATGGGGGGGTGCCTAGAAATGACAGGAAGATCAGGATGACTTACTGCCTCAGACACCAAGAGGAAAGAGTGTTTCAAGGAGAAAAGAGAATCTCTCTGACCCAATGGATGTAAGAGAAAATAGATAAATCTTTCTTCCTGATGAGAATTTTTTAAAAGTAGGTGGTAATTTAAAGTTAACACACACACACACACACACACCTTTCAAGCAAGTATTTCTGGCTGACTTAGGAGTGTACAGCTCAGGAGTTATGCTCTCTGCCTGAGTTCCAATCCTAGATGACTCATAAGTGGAGAACTGAGCCTGGTATTTATCCTTTGCATGCCTGAGTCCTGATCTATAAAATAAAGCTGATAGTGATGCCTGTATCATAATGTAGGTGATATCTACGACACAATTAGCAAAGTACCTGGCACACAGTAAGCATTCCATACACATTAAATAGCAGCATTAAGTGTCCAGTGACAGCCCCCTGGCCCTGGAAATTAAGACGGTTGAAGGAAAAAAAAAAAAACAACCAGCAAACAAGAAAAAAAAAAAGATGGTTGGTTGGTTTGGGCTTTTGGCCTTTTTATTATGGAAAATTTTAAGCATACAAAAATAGAGAGAATAATACGAAAGACTGTATGCAGTCCTTACCCTCAGAAAGCATCAGTACAGTTTTTTTATCTGTAATATAGGAAAATTAAGGCCTTCTGAAGAAAGTTTAGTGTAAGTCTATTTTAGTTTATTGTTCTGAGGATTGAATAAGTAAAGGCTTGGCCGAAAGTAATCAGTAGTTATTATTTTGGCATACAGTTAACTAATTGTACTTATTTTCAAAATACTTTATTCTTTTAGTTGTTTTTCATTCTCTCCATGTTCTTTCCTCAGGACTGGAAAAGTCCTCAAAGATTTTGAGAAAATTTTTTTCCTAAAAAATGTATGCCAATGGTTCCAGGTAATTGTTGATGCATTTTAATACTTTGTGTTGATGTTTCCTCTTAGAAGTATTTTTTAAATAGTGTTTTCTAATTAAAAAAAAATAGGAAATAGGAAAATATAAAGAAAATTTAAAGATCCACTGTTTTAACACTGTTAATACATTGAAGTGTATTTC
This sequence comes from Choloepus didactylus, assembly GCF_015220235.1. Taxonomy (NCBI): domain Eukaryota; kingdom Metazoa; phylum Chordata; class Mammalia; order Pilosa; family Megalonychidae; genus Choloepus; species Choloepus didactylus. The sequence continues at coordinate 56,019,643 of NC_051320.1, read as the reverse complement.
TTTCATGTACTTTTATACACAAGTATTTTAATAAAATTAAGATCAGATTCAATATGCAATTTAGCTTAAATTTTATGAGCATATTCTAATATCATTATATTTAATAACTGCACAGCCTACCATCCTATGATATACTATAATTTATTTAGTCATTTTTCTATTGTTCGATTGTAAGATATTGCCACTATTTCACTATTATAAATAATGCTGGGATAAATATTCTTGAATATAAGATGATCTCTCTATTTTCTGGGGTAAATTCCTAGAAAGCAAATTACTTAGGTACACATTATGAGCATTTTTAAGCATAAAGTACTCAATTACTGGTGAATCACCTTTCCAAAAAGCTGTGACAATTTATACTCCCACCAGAGATGTATAAGAATGCTTATTTGGATTGGAAAACTTGGTATTAATAAGATGGCAATACTTCCCAAATTCATCTACAGAGTCAACACAGTCCCAGCTGGCCTAATTGCAGAAAGTGACAAGCTGATCCTAAAATTCATATGGAAATTCAAGGGTCCCTGAATATCTAAGACAATCATGAAAAAGAACAATAAATTTGGAGGACTCACATTTCCCTGTTTCAAAACTTTCTATAAAGCTACAATAATCAAGACTGTGTGGTACTGGCATACAGATAGACATACAGATCAGCGGAATGGACTAGAATCCAGATTCTAGAAATAAACCCCCACATTTACAGTCAATGGATTTTCAACAAAGGTGCCAAGGCAATTCAATAAGGAAAGAAATCTTTTGAACAAATGGTGCTGGGACAACTGGCTATCCACGAGCAAGAGAATAAATTTGGAACCTACCTTACACCATACACAAAAATTAATTCAAAGACCTAATGTAAGAACTAAACCTATTAAACTCTTAGAAGAAAATGTAAGAATAAATCTTTATGACCTAGGATTGGGCAATGGCTTCAAAAGGAAAAATAGATAAACTGAACTTCATCAAAAATAAAAATGTTTGTGCTCAAAAGACACTATCAGGAAACAGAAAGACCAACTACAGAATGAGAGAAAATATTTATGAAATCATAAGATTTCTACTACCCAGAATACAAAAAGAACTCTTTCAACTCAACAATAAAGACAACCCAGTTTTTAAAAAATGGGCAATGAATTTGAACAGACATTTGTCCAAAGACAATATACAAATGTCTAATAAGCACATGAAACAATGTTCTACATCATTAGACATTAAAAAATGCAAATTAAAACCATAACAAGATACCATGTCACACCCACTAGTATGGCTATAATCAAAAAGACGGGCAATAATACGTGTAAGTGAGGATGTAGAGAAACTGGAACCCTCATATATTGCTGGTGGGAATGTCAAGAGGAACAGTTTGCAGTTCCTCAAAATGTTAAACATAGAGTTACCATATGACCCACCAATTCTACGCCAAGGTATATACACAAAAGAACTGAAAACATATGTCCATGATTCCTTTTTTTTATTCAAAAATAACCAAAAAATGGAAAAACCCAAATGTCCATCACCTGTCGAATGGATAAACAAAATGTGGTATATCCATATAATAGAATATATTTAGCCATAAAAAGGAAGGAAGTATTAATACATGTTACAATACGGATGAACTTTGAAAACATTGACTAAATGAAAGAAGCCAGACACAAAGGCCACGTATGGTATATGACAGTTAATTTCATGTGTCAATTCGGCTAGGTTATGGTTTCTAATTGTTTGGTCAAACACTGGCCTACTTGTTATGTGAAAGATATTTCATGGATGGGATTTGCATCTACAATCAGTTGATCACATTTATATTCAACAATGGAGACTGCCCTCAGCAATGTGGGTAATCTCATCCACTGGAGGTTTAAAAAGCCAGAACTGATGGTTTCAGAGGTCAGAAGAATAATTTCTACCTCACCTTCAATATTGTCTCTGCTAAAATTTAGAATCAGTCTCAGTCAGCTTCCTCTGGGTAATTTGCACTAAGGAGTTCAACATCAACTTTATCAGTTTACAGTCTGTGGCCTGCCCTACACAGTTTGGACTTGCCAGCCCCTATAGCTGCGAGTGCCAATTCCTTATAATAAATCTCTTAACATATATTCTCTGCAGAACCCTAATACATTGTATAACTCCACTTATATGAAATGTCTAGAATAGGCAAATCCATAGAGACAGGAAGTAGATGAGTTGTTGTCTGGGACTGGGTGGAGGAGTGAATGGAGAGTGACTACTAATGGATACAAAGTTTCTTTTTGAGGTAATGAAAATATTCTGGAATTACTCAATGGTGAAATGAATATACTAAATTGTGACTATACTAAAAACTACTGAATTATACACTTGAAAAGATACGAATTACATCTTAATAAAAAAAGAATGCTTTTCCACCTCACCTTTGCCAACAAAGGGAACTCTTTTTTCTTCCATTTTACCCAGTTTGATAGGTGAAAAATTTATTTCAATTTCAATTTGTATTTTTGTAATTCACAATAAAAATATTTATTGATAATTTATATTTCTTCTTATGCTTTGCCCATTTTTCCACTGGACCCTTCATCTTTTTGTTTTGTAAAATCTCCTCACATGACAAGATTATCAACCTCCTGCCATTTCACTCATATGTCATTTGCCTTTTAATTTTATTTATGATGGCTGACATATGGAGGTTTTTCATGTTATATAATAAAACTCATTCACCTTCTTCTCTGTGACTGTCCATGGTTTTAATTCAGTAATCTGTCCTCTTATTCTGACCCACACCCCCTGACCGCAGCCATTTCTATAACAAGATAAATATTTCTCTATATATTATTCTACTGCCTGTAAGTGACTGTTTAATTTTCTTATATTTCATTTTTAAGGTGGAAATAAGCAACAGCACTACAAGGGAGGTGGGATGCTTTCTTTCTCTGATTGCTTTTTACTGTAATAAGATGGATGGAATAAATACCAAAGTCTCTGACTGCTACAGGTGTATGATGACGGCCACTTCTTCCAATGACTTCTAATAAGGAGGGAAACCCAGATAGATGGGGAGCTTCCAAGAGAAGGCCCAGCAACTCAAATCCCCAGATCTAATCATCCTGGTCACAGGTAGACATTCCTTTATACTAGTCCTTAAAAGGACAGGAGAAGAAAGCCTATCAATTTTCTGAACTTGGTACCTGACACAGAGTAGGTACTCAATAATTGTCAGCTATTTAAATTAAATCTGTTGGTTAAGTTATACCTCAGTCCGGATGAAGTGGGCTAGGCCACCCTGAGTGGGAGCCAGCAGAGGAGCAGCTGTGAAAGCATATCAGCTGGGATTACAAAACATTAATTGCTGCATTTTGCTATGGTCCTCAGGGCTCCCCGGAACATACCCCATAATGACTAAGAATTCTTTCTTGGAATGTGGTGAGATAGGAATCAAATGCAAAGATTCCAACTTGATAACCTCCCTCCTGGGCTTTACCAGTATTCTAAAAGTATCCTGCATTTTTCCCCCTAACTTCAAGGCTCTAGGGCCTCTTTTTTACACTCTTTTTGACAAGGTAACTTGGCAGAGGTCAGTATAAGCTAAACTGATTTCAGTTCATCTTAAAAGGATGACTGTGGGTTTCCAGATATTTACCCCCACCCCCATCTTCATTTGTTTTCCTGATAAAAGGGAACTTGCTGGTCTTAAAATTTATGTTCTATAAAGACACTTTTTGTCTTCTGAATCTTATACATTTTATATCTTCCCTAACCTACAAAATAATTATTGGGGGTCTGAATGACAGGATTAGAAGTGGTTCTGTTAAAAGTTCTGGCTGTTTGAAGATGTGCATGGGAATACTGCTTTTGTATGACACTGACCTTAGGAATAACCATCTAACTCAGAGAGTAACATTTCATCAATCTGTTAAATTATATTAGACTACAACAATCCGAGATTTCTAATCTTGGAGGCATCATTACTGACTTTTTCTTGATTAGCCCTTTCCTAATTATCTCTATTTGTGAGGAAGGGCCTTTTAGTTCCAAAAATGATAACACTAGTCTTCAACTGCCCCAAAACATAATTTCAGCCTCTGAGAAGCGTTCTTGTTACAACAACGGTGAGCACAAAAGAGCATAAACACTGAATTATACTTGTTTCTTTGACAGCATAACCTACTGATGTTCAGCCCGGGTTTTATAGAATCTATACTTTCTTAATTGGTATGTGATCATCACCCCTAAGAGACAAACTTTGGCTTTTGGTCAGAACTACCATCTTGCATAATGGCCAAAATGACAAATATAAAGGCAAAGAGGAGAGGCACCTACCTGCTAGATGTTTTCTAGGCCTTTTAGAAAGCAAGCAGTTGTTCTTTTGGCCACATATATGCAAATCTACAAGAAAGGTGATACTTTAGACATCAAGGGAATGGGCACCATTCAAAAAGGAATGTCCCACAAATGTAACCATAGCAAAGCTGAAAGAGTCGATAATGTCACCCAGAATGCCCTGGCATTGTTGTAAACCAATAAGTTAAGGGCATGATTCTTCCTAGAGACAATATATATATTGAGCATATTAAACTAAGAGCCAAGATGGCCTCCTGAAACACATAAAAGGAAAATGATCAGAAAAACAAGGAAGCCAAAGAGGAAGGGACCTGGTTTCAATTGAAGCACAAGCCTGCCCCACCCAGAGGATCACACTTTCTCAGAATCAATGAAAAGGTGTCTGAGCAGCTAGAACCTATTCTTCATGAATTCAGAGCATAACAGAGGAGACCAATAAATAAATAAAAGACTTTCGGATTGTTAAAAAAAGAGAGAGAGATAGACTTTGGAGTCATATAGATTTGGGTCCATATCCCAGTCATGGGACTTAAAACCTATACAAATGTGGGAAATAACTTAACCTTTTTGAGCCTCCATTGTCTAATGCATAAAAGTATGGATGGTTATAGCTTCCTTGAGAATTAAATAAGTTAATCTATGTAAAACACTTCCATAGTTCTTCAAATGTGCTAATCATTAAAAAAAAAAAAAAATGGTAGTGAGAAGGGCAGTTCCGGTCAAGACGAAGCAAACACTCTCCATCCTGTCTCTCCAATTATACAACTAAAACCCTGGGACTCAGCCCATGGAGCAGCGATATGAGGACAAGGAAAAGAATGTCAGGGGAGTCCCTGCTGCCTTTCTCTTTCTCTGTCCGCTCCCTGCTGGATTCTTGATCAGACACAGTTGTAGGCAATAGAATGGGGGAAATAAAAGCTTGGATTTCTTGTCAGAGGAAGAGGCAGAGAAACCTCTGGGAGCCCAAAAGTGGTGGAAGAATTGTGGAAAGGAAGAAGCTCAAGAAAACAATTGCATAAAATTGTATACAAATTCTTGGGCTTACCCTCAGGAGACCAATATGCATAGATCTGACCCTAAATATCATACTACAAGCTTTGAGAACTAAATTACAGGCAAAGATGATTGCCCAAGACTCAGACTGGATAGCACACAAGTGGGACAGATCCAAATAGCAATGTAAAGTCTTTGAAAACTGAACTGACATTGGAACCACAGTCTACAGAAGTCAGGTAAGAAATTATTGCCTAAAGCTAACTAGACTGCCTGCTAAAATCAACATTCTCTACAGGATTTAAGCAAGAACCGAAAGTCACATAATATAATATTCAGAATGCTCAGGATGAAATCCAAAATGAGTTGGCATATGAGAAACTAAGAAAATCTCAACATCTCACAAGAGAAAAGACAATCAACAAATGCCAAACCCCAAATAAGGCAGGGGTTATGAATTCTCAGACAAAAACTTTAAAGTGGTTCCAAGAAATAAGGGCAAATATTTTTGAAATGAATAGAAAGATAGAAAGCATTGCAGAGAAATATAAGATACAAAAAAGAACAAATGAAAATTTTAGAATGGAAAAATATAATACGTAAAATTAAAAATCCACTTGAGGGGTTTAATAGCAGAATGAGATAATAAAGAAAAAAATCAATCAACTTAAAGATAGAAAAATGGAAATTATTCAGTCTGAACAATAGAGAAGATTGAAAAAAAGTGAACAAAGCCTCAAGGACTTGTGAAACAATAATTAAAATGTCTAATAATTGTGTCAAATGAATCTCAGTAGGAGAGGAGGAATCCTGTGGCCCATTAAAAATTTTTGAAGTAATAATGGCTGAAAATTTCCTAAATTTGGTGAAAGAAATAAACTTATAGATTCAAGAACTCAGCATAATCACACCAATAGTCAACAATAGGGGGGTATATGGGGGCTGTATTTTTTACATGACCTTTAAATAAATGTGCAACTTCTCTAATTAAAAAAAATTTTTTTAAACATTATGCTAAGTGAAAGAAACCAAATATAAAGTACTACATATGGTATGATTCCATTTGTATAAAACGTAAATATAAATAAATCTATAGAGACAGAATTAGATTAGTGGTTATGTAGGGTTGGGGAAGGATAGAGGATAAGGGGTATGGGGTTTTTCTTTCAGAAATGTTCTAAAATTGATTGTGGTGATGAGTGTACAACTCTGTGCTTATACTAAAAGCCACTGATCGTATACTTTGGATGGACTGTATGGCATGTGACTATATCTCAAGAAAGTTGCATTAAAAAAAAAAAAAGGAAAGAAAGCATACACCAAAGAGGATAAATTCAAAGACTCTACATCTGGACAAATCATAATCAACCTGCTAAAAAATAAAGACAAAGAAAAAACCTTGGAGGCAGCTATGGCAAAACGATGCATCATACACTGAGGAACAACAATTTGAATGGCAGCACCACATCATTTGAAAAGTGCTGAAAGGAAAGAACTGTCAACCAAAATTCAACATCCAGCAAAAACATACTTCGTAAGTAAAGATGAAATAAAGACATTTTAAATGAATTAAGAGAATTCATCTCCAGCAGATCTTCTTTATACGAAAGGATAAAGGGGGGCAAGATGGAGGATTGGTGAGGTGTATGTTTTAGTTACTCCTCCAGGAAAGAAGGTAGAAAGCCAGAACTGCGTGGACTGGACACCACAGAGCAATTTGACTTTGGGCATACTTCATACAACACCCATGAGCACGTCAAACTGCTGAGATCAGTGAAATCTGTAAGTTTTTGCGGCCAGGGGACCTGCGCCCCTCCCTGCCAGGCTCAGTCCCGTGGTAGGAGGGGCCATCAGCGCTGGGAGGGAGAAGGGAGAACTGCAGTGGCAGCTCTTATCGGAAACTCATTCTACTGATCCAAACTCCAATCATAGATAGACTGAGACCAGACGCCAGAGAATCTGAGAGCAGCCAGCCCAGCAGAGAGGAGATAGGAATAACAAGAAACAGCAAGAAAAGCCCAAAAGAAAAGTGGACGCTTTTTGGAGTTCTGGTGAACATAGAAAGGGGAAGGGCAGAGCTCAGGCCCTGAGGCTCATATGCAAATCCTGAAGAAAAACTGACCTCTCTGCCCCCTGGACTTTTCCTTAAAGGCCCTAATTGCTTTGCCTCTTAGCATTTCAATAACCCATTAGATCTGCAAGGAGGGCCCTATTTTTTTTCTTTTTCTAAAACAATTACTCTAAGAAGCCCAATACAGAAAGCCTCAAAGACTTGCAATTTTGGCAGGTCAAGACAAGAGCAGAACTAAGAGAGCTCTGAGACAAAAGGCAATAATCCAGTGGCTGAGAAAATTCACTAAACACCACAACTTCTCAAGAAAAGGGGTGTGTCCACTCAGCAGACTGGGCGCCTCCCTATACAGCCCTGTAGCCCAGAACCGCCCCGGGGGGACGGCACTCACCTGTGACATAGCACAGTCATCCCTCAACAGAGGACCAGGGAGTGCACGGCCTGGAAGAGGGGCCCACTCGCAAGTCTCAGGAGCCATACCAAGGACTTGTGGGTCAGTGGCAGAGACAAACTGTGGCAGGACAGAACGGAAAGATTAGACTATTGCAGAAGCTTTAAAACTCCAGGAACACCAGGGAGATTTGATTCTTAGAGCCGCCCCCACTCCCTGACCTCCCAGACACATGCCCCATATACAGGGCGGGCAATACCAACTACACACGCAAGCTTGGTACACCAATTGGACCCCACAAGACTCACTCCCCCATAATGCTTGCTGATAGTTGAGATGCTTACAGATGCTTGGAGATGCAAACAGAAGGATGTTTGGAGATGCTAAGCTAAGAGATTAAGCCCATATTTTGCCCGGAGAAGCTAAGAGAGGAACGAAGGCAGATGCCCAGACACATTGTGAAGAAAGTCCCTTTGAAACACAACGTGGGAGCAAAGCACCAGCAGACGCCAGCCACATGCCTTCCCAGCTGACAGAGGTGTTACAGACGCCATCGGCCATTTTCTTTAGTGAAGTTACTCCTCCAGGAAAGTAGGTAGAAAGCCAGGAACTGCGTGGACTGGACACCACAGAGCAATCTGACTTTGGGCATACTTCATACAACACTCATGAAAACGTAGAACTGCTGAGATCAGCGAAATCTCAGACTGGGAGCCTCCCTACACAGCCCAGCAGCCCAGAACTGCCCTGGGGGGACGGCACTCACCTGTGACATAGCACAGTCATCCCTCAAAAGAGGACCCGGGGTGCACGGCCTGGAAGAGGGGCCCACTTGCAAGTCTCAGGAGCCATACGCCAATACCAAGGACTTGTGGGTCAGTGGCAGAGACAAACTGTGGCAGGACTGAACTGAAGGATTAGACTATTGCAGCAGCTTTAAAACTCTAGGATCACCAGGGAGATTTGATTGTTAGAGCCACCCCCCCCCGCCCCCGCCGACTGCCCAGAAACACGCCCCATACACAGGGCAGGCAACACCAACTACACACGCAAGCTTGGTACATCAATTGGACCCCACAAGACTCACTCCCCCACTCACCAAAAAGGCTAAGCAGGGGAGAAATACCTTGTGGAGAACAGGTGGCTCGTGGATGCCACCTGCTGGTTAGTTAGAGAAAGTGTACTCCACGAAGCTGTAGATCTGATAAATTAGAGATAAGGACTTCAATTGGTCTACAAATCCTAAAAGAACCCTATCAAGTTCAGCAAATGCCACGAGGCCAAAAACAACAGAAAATTATAAAGCATATGAAAAAACCAGACGATATGGATAACCCAAGCCCAAGCACCCAAATCAAAAGACCACAAGAGACACAGCACCGAGAGCAGCTACTCAAAGAACTAAAGATGAACAATGAGACCATAGTACGGGAGACAAAGGAAATCAAGAAGACCCTAGAAGAGCATAAAGAAGACACTGCAAGACTAAATAAAAAAATGGATGATCTTATGGAAATTAAAGAAACTGTTGACCAAATTAAAAAGATTCTGGACACTCATAGTACAAGACTAGAGGAAGTTGAACAACGAATCAGTGACCTCGAAGATGACAGAATGGAAAATGAAAGCATAAAAGAAAGAATGGGGAAAAAAACTGAAAAAATTGAAACGGACCTCAGGGATATGATAGATAATATGAAACGTCCAATTATAAGACTCATTGGTGTCCCAGAAGGGGAAGAAAAGGGTAAAGGTCTAGGAAGAGTATTCAAAGAAATTGTTGGGGAAAACTTCCCAAATCTTCTAAACAACATAAATACACAAATCATAAACGCTCAGCGAACCCCAAATAGAATAAATCCAAATAAACCCACTCTGAGACATATACTGATCACACTGTTAAACACAGAAGAGAAGGAGCAAGTTCTGAAAGCAGCAAGAGAAAAGCAATTCACCACATACAAAGGAAACAACATAAGACTAAGTAGTGACTACTCAGCAGCCACCATGGAGGCAAGAAGGCAGTGGCACGATATATTTAAAATACTGAGTGAGAAAAATTTCCAGCCAAGAATACTTTATCCAGCAAAGCTCTCCTTCAAATTTTAGGGAGAGCTTAAATTTTTCACAGACAAACAAATGCTGAGAGAATTTGCTAACAAGAGACCTGCCCTACTGGAGATACTAAAGGGAGCCCTACAGACAGAGAAACAAAGAAAGGACAGAGAGACTTGGAGAAAGGTTCAGTACTAAAGAGATTCGGTATGGGTACAATAAAGGATATTAATAGAGGGGGAAAGTATATATGACAAACATAAACCAAAGGATAAGATGGCTGATTCAAGAAATGCCTTCACGGTTATAACGTTGAATGTAAATGGATTAAACTCCTGAATTAAAAGATATAGATTCGCAGAATGGATCAAAAAAAATGAACCATCAATATGTTGCATAAAAGAGACTCATCTTAGACACAGGGACACAAAGAAACTGAAAGTGAAAGGATGGAAAAAAATATTTCATGCAAGCAACAGCCAAAAGAAAGCAGGTGTAGCAATATTAATCTCAGATAAAATAGACTTCAAATGCAGGGATGTTTTGAGAGACAAAGAAGGCCACTACATACTAATAACAGGGGCAATTCAGCAAGAAGAAATAACAATCGTAAATGTCTATGCACCCAATCAAGGTGCCACAAAATACATGAGAGAAACACTGGCAAAACTAAAGGAAGCAATTGATGTTTCCACAATAATTATGGGAGACTTCAACACATCACTCTCTCCTATAGATAGATCAACCAGACAGAAGACCAATAAGGAAATTGAAAACCTAAACAATCTGATAAATGAATTACATTTAACAGACATATACAGGACATTACATCCCAAATCACCAGGATACACATACTTTTCTAGTGCTCATGGAACTTTCTCCAGAATAGATCATATGCTGGGACATAAAACAAGCCTCAATAAATTTAAAAAGATTGAAATTATTCAAAGCACATTCTCTGACCACAATGGAATACAATTAGAAGTCAATAACCATCAGAGACATAGAAAATTCACAAATACCTGGAGGTTAAACAACACACTCCTAAACAATCAGTGGGTTAAAGAAGAAATAGCAAGAGAAATTGCTAAATATATAGAGACGAATGAAAATGAGAACACAACATACCAAAACCTATGGGATGCAGCAAAAGCAGTGCTAAGGGGGAAATTTATAGCACTAAACGCATATATTAAAAAGGAAGAAAGAGCCAAAATCAAAGAACTAATGGATCAACTGAAGAAGCTAGAAAATGAACAGCAAACCAATCCTAAACCAAGTAGAAGAAAAGAAATCACAAGGATTAAAGCAGAAATAAATGACATAGAGAACAAAAAAACAATAGAGAGGATAAATATCACCAAAAGTTGGTTCTTTGAGAAGATCAACAAGATTGACAAGCCCCTAGCTAGACTGACAAAATCAAAAAGAGAGAAGACCCATAGAAACAAAATAATGAATGAAAAAGGTGACATAACTGCAGATCCTGAAGAAATTAAAAAACTTATAAGAGGATACTATGAACAACTGTATGGCAACAAACTGGATAATGTAGAGGAAATGGAAAATTTCCTGGAAACATATGAACAACCTAGACTGACCAGAGAAGAAATAGAAGACCTCAACCAACCCATCACAAGCAAAGAGATCCAATCAGTCATCAAAAATCTTCCCACAAATAAATGCCCAGGGCCAGATGGCTTCACAGGGGAATTCTACCAAACTTTCCAGAAAGAACTGACACCAATCTTACTCAAACTCTTTCAAAACATTGAAGAAAATGGAACACTACCTAACTCATTTTATGAAGCTAACATCAATCTAATACCAAAACCAGGCAAAGATGCTACAAAAAAGGAAAACTACCGGCCAATCTCCCTAATGAATATAGATACAAAAATCCTCAACAAAATACTTGCAAATCGAATCCAAAGACACATTAAAAAAATCATACACCATGACCAAGTGGGGTTTATTCCAGGCATGCAAGGATGGTTCAACATAAGAAAATCAATCAATGTATTACAACACATTAACAAGTCAAAAGGGAAAAATCAATTGATCATCTGAAGAGATGCTGAAAAAGCATTTGACAAAATCCAACATCCGTTTTTGATAAAAACACTTCAAAACGTAGGAATTGAAGGCAACTTCCTCAACATGATAAAGAGCATATATGAAAAACCCACAGCCAGCATAGTACTCAATGGTGAGAGACTGAAAGCCTTCCCTCTAAGATCAGGAACAAGACAAGGATGCCCGCTGTCACCACTGTTATTCAACATTGTGCTGGAAGTGCTAGCCAGGGCAATCCGGCAAGACAAAGAAATAAAAGGCATCCAAATTGGAAAAGAAGAAGTAAAACTGTAATTGTTTGCAGATGATATGATCTTATATCTAGAAAACCCTGAGAAATCGACGATACAGCTACTAGAGGTAATAAACAAATTTAGCAAAGTAGCAGGATACAAGATTAATGCACATAAGTCAGTGATGTTTCTATATGCTAGAAATGAACAAACTGAAGAGACACTCAAGAAAAAGATACCATTTTCAATAGCAACTAAAAAAATCAAGTACCTAGGAATAAACTTAACCAAAGATGTAAAAGACCTATACAAAGAAAACTACATAACTCTACTAAAAGAAATAGAAGGGGACCTTAAAAGATGGAAAAATATTCCATGTTCATGGATAGGAAGACTAAATGTCATTAAGATGTCAATTGTACCCAAACTCATCTACAGATTCAATGCAATCCCAATCAAAATTCCAACAACCTACTTTGCAGACTTGGAAAAGCTAGTTATCAAATTTATTTGGAAAGGGAAGATGCCTTGAACTGCTAAAGACACTCTAAAAAAGAAAAACGAAGTGGGAGGACTTACACTCCCTGACTTTGAAGCTTATTATAAAGCCACAGTTGCCAAAACAGCATGGTACTGGCACAAAGATAGACATATAGATCAATGGAATCGAATTGAGAATTCAGAGATAGACCCTCAGATCTATGGCCGACTGATCTTTGATAAGGCCCCCAAAGTCACTGAACTGAGCCATAATGGTCTGTTCAACAAATGGGGCTGGGAGAGTTGGATATCCATATCCAAAAGAATGAAAGAGGACCCCTACCTCACCCCCTACACAAAAATTAACTCAAAATGGACCAAAGATCTCAATATAAAAGAAAGTACCATAAAACTCCTAGAAGATAATGTAGGAAAACATCTTCAAGACCTTGTATTAGGCGGCCACTTCCTAGACTTTACACCCAAAGCACAAGCAACAAAAGAGAAAATAGATAAATGGGAACTCCTCAAGCTTAGAAGTTTCTGTACCTCAAAGGAATTTCTCAAAAAGGTAAAGAGGCAGCCAACTCAATGGGAAAAAAATTTTGGAAACCATATATCTGACAAAAGACTGATATCTTGCATATATAAAGAAATCCTACAACTCAATGACAATAGTACAGTCGGCCCAATTATAAAATGGGCAAAAGATATGAAAAGACAGTTCTCTGAAGAGGAAATACAAATGGCCAAGAAACACATGAAAAAATGTTCAGCTTCACTAGCTATTAGAGAGATGCAAATTAAGACCACAATGAGATACCATCTAACACCGGTTAGAATGGCTGCCATTAAACAAACAGGAAACTATAAATGCTGGAGGGGATGTGGAAAAATTGGAACTCTTATTCATTGTTGGTGGGACTGTATAATGGTTCAGCCACTCTGGAAGTCAGTCTGGCAGTTCCTTAGAAAACTAGATATATAGTTACCATTCAATCCAGCGATTGCACTTCTCGGTATATACCCGGAAGATCGGAAAGCAGTGACACGAACAGATATCTGCACACCAATGTTCATAGCAGCATTATTCACAATTGCCAAGAGATGGAAACAACCCGAATGTCCTTCAACATATGAGTGGATAAATAAAATGTGGTATATACACACGATGGAATACTACGCGGCAGTAAGAAGGAATGATCTCATGAAACATATGACAACATGGATGAAGCTTGAAGACATAATGCTGAGCGAAATAAGCCAGGCACAAAAAGAGAAATATTATATGCTAGCACTAATGTGAACTTTGAAAAATGTAAAACAAATGGTTTATAATGTAGAATATAGGGGAACTAGCAATAGAGAGCAATTAAGGAAGGGGGAACAATAATCTAAGAAGAACAGATAAGCTATTTAACGTTCTGGGGATGCCCAGGAATGACTATGGTCTGTTAATTTCTGATGGATATAGTAGGAGCAAGTTCACAGAATTGTTGCTATATTAGGTAACTTTCTTGGGGTAAAGTAGGAACATGTTGGAAGTTAAGCAGTTATCTTAGGTTAGTTGTCTTTTTCTTACTCCCTTGTTATGGTCTCTTTGAAATGTTCTTTTATTGTATGTTTGTTTTCTTTTTAACTTTTTTTTCATACAGTTGATTTAAAAAAGAAGGGAAAGTTAAAAAAAAAAAAAAAAAAGAAAAACAAGGAAAAAAAAAAGATGTAGTGCACCCTTGAGGAGCCTGTGGAGAATGCAGGGGTATTCGCCTACCCCACCTCCATGGTTGCTAACATGACCACAGACATAGGGGACTGGTGGTTTGATGGGTGGAGCCCTCTACCACAGGTTTTACCCTTGGGAAGACGGTTGCTGCAAAGGAGAGGCTAGGCCTCCCTATAATTGTGCCTAAGAGCCTCCTCCCGAATGCCTCTTTGTTGCTCAGATGTGGCCCTGTCTCTCTAGCTAAGCCAACTTGAAAGGTGAAATCACTGCCCTCCCCACTACGTGGGATCAGACACCCAGGGGAGTGAATCTCCCTGGCAACGTGGAATATGACTCCCGGTGAGGAATGCAGACCTGGCATCGTGGGACGGAGAACATCTTCTTGACCAAAAGGGGGATGTGAAAGGAAATGAAATAAGCTTCAGTGGCAGAGAGATTCCAAAAGGAGCCGAGAGGTCACTCTGGTGGGCACTCTTATGCACACTTTAGACAACCCTTTTTAGGTTCTAAAGAATTGGGGTAGCTGGTGGTGGATACCTGAAACTATCAAACTACAACCCAGAACCCATGAATCTCGAAGACAGTTGTATAAAAATGTAGCTTATGAGGGGTGACAATGGGATTGGGAAAGTCATAAGGACCACACTCCACTTTGTCTAGTTTATGGATGGATGAGTAGAAAAATAGGGGAAGGAAACAAACAGACAAAGGTACCCAGTGTTCTTTTTTACTTCAATTGCTCTTTTTCACTCTAATTATTATTCTTGTTATTTTTGTGTGTGTGCTAATGAAGGTGTCAGGGATTGATTTGGGTGATGAATGTACCACTATGTAATGGTACTGTAAACAATCGAAAGTACGATTTGTTTTGTATGACTGCGTGGTATGTGAATATATCTCAATAAAATGAAGATTAAAAAAAAAAAAAAAAAAAGACTCACTCCCCCACTCACCACAAAGGCAAAGCAGAGGAGAACTGGCTTGAGGGGAATAGGTGGCTCATGGATGCCACCCGCTGGTTACCTAGAGAAAGTGTACTCCACGAAGGTGTAGATCAGACAAATTAGAGATAAGGATTTCAATTGGTCTACAAATCCTCAAAGAACCCTATCAAGTTAAGCAAATGCCAAGAGGCCAAAAACAACAGAAAATTTTAAAGTATATGAAAAAAACAGACGATATGGATAACTCAAGCCCAAGTACCCAAATCAAAAATCAGAGGAGATACAGTACCTAGAGCAACTAATCAAAGAACTAAAGATGAACGACGAGACCATGGCACGGGATATAAAGGACATGAAGAAGACCCCAGAAGAGTATAAAGAAGACACTGCAAGACTAAATAAAAAAATAGATGATCTTATGGAAATTAAAGAAAATGTTGACCAAATTAAAAAGATTCTGGATAATCATAGTACAAGACTAGAGGAAGTTGAACAATGAATCAGTGACCTGGACGATGACAGAATGGAAAATGAAAGCACAAAAGAAAAAATGGGGAAAAAAATCAAAAAAATCAAAATGGACCTCAGGGATATGATAGATAATATAAAACATCCAAATGTAAGACTCATTGGTGATCCAGAAGGGGAAGAAAAGGGTAAAGGTCTAGGAAGAGTACTCAAAGAAATTGTTGGGGAAAACTTCCCAAATCTTCTAAACACCATAAATACACAAATCATAAATGCCCAGCAAACTCCAAATAGAATAAATCCAAATAAACCCACTCTGAGACATATTCTGATCACACTGTCAAATACAGAAAAGAAGGAGCAAGTTCTGAAAGCAGCAAGAGAAAAGCAATTCACCACATACAAAGAAAACAGCATAAGACTAAGTAGTGACTACTCAGCAGCCACTATGGAGGTGAGAAGGCAGTGGCACGACATATTAAAAATTCTGAGTGAGAAAAGTTTCCAACCAAGAATACTTTATCCAGCAAAGCTGTCCTTCAAATTTGAGGGGGAGCTTAAATTTTTCACAGACAAACAAATGCTGAGAGGATTTGCTAACAAGAGACCTGCCCTACTAGAGATACTCAAGGGAGCCCTACAGACAGAGAAACAAAGAAAGGAGAGAGAGACATGGAGAAAAGTTCGGTACTAAAGAGATTCGGTATGGGTACATTAAAGGATATTAATAGAGAGAGGGAAAAATATATATGACAAACATAAACCAAAGGATAAGATGGCTGATTCAAGAAATGCCTTCATGGTTATAATGTTGAATGCAAATGGATTAAACTCCCCAATTAAAAGATATAGATTCGCAGAATGGATCAAAAAAAAATGAACCATCAATATGTTGCATATAAGAGACTCATCTTAGACACAGGGACACAAAGAAATTGAAAGTGAAAGGATGGAAAAAAATATTTCATGCAAGCTACAGCCAAAAGAAAGCAGGTGTAGCAATATTAATCTCACATAAAATAGACTTTAAATGCCGGGATGTCTTGAGAGACAAGGCCACTACATACTAATAAAAGGAGCAATTCAACAAGAAGAAATAACAATCATAAATGTTTATGCACCCAATCAAGGTGCCACAAAATACATGAGAGAAACACTGGCAAAACTAAAGGAAGCAATTGATGTTTCCACAATAATTATGGGAGACTTCAACACATCACTCTCTCCTATAGATAGACCAACCAGACAGAAGACCAGTAAGGAAATTGAAAACCTAAACAATCTGATAAATGAATTGGGTTTAACAGACATATATAGAACATTACATCCCAAATCACCAGGATACACATTCTTCTCTAGTGCTCATGGGACTTTCTCCAGAATAGATCATATGCTGGGACATACAACAAGGCTCAATAAATTTAAAAAGATTGAAGTTATTCAAAGCACATTCTCTGAGCACAATGGAATACAATTAGAAGTCAATAACCCTAAGAGACTTAGAAAATTCACAAATACCTGGAGGTTAAACAACACACTCCTAAACAACTAGTGGGTTAAAGAAGAAATAGCAAGAGAAATTGCTAAATAAATAGAGACGAATGAAAATGAGCACACAACATACCAAAACCTATGGGATGCAGCAAAAGCGGTACTGAGGGGAAAAATTATAGCACTAAACACATATATTAAAAAGCAAGAAAGAGCCAAAATCAAAGAACTAATGGATCAACTAAAGAAACTAGAAAATGAACAGCAAACCAATCCTAAACCAAGTAGAAGAAAAGAAATAACAAGGATTAAAGCAGAAATAAATGACATAGAGAACAAAAAAACAATAGAGAGGATAAATAACACCAAAAGTTGGTTCTTTGAGAAGATCAACAAGATTGACAAGACCCTGGCTAAACTGACAAAATCAAAAAGAGAGAAGACCCATATAAACAAAATAATGAATGAAAAAGTTGACATTACTGCAGATCCCAAATAAATTAAAAAAATTATAAGAGGCTACTATGAACAACTATATGCCAACAAACTGGATAATGCAGAGGAAATGGACAATTTCCTGGAAACATATGAACAACCTAGACTGACCAGAGAAGAAACAGAAGACCTCAACCAACCAATCACAAGCAAAGAGATCCAGTCAGTCATCAAAAAGCTTCCCACAAATAAATGCCCAGGGCCAGATGGCTTCACAGGGGAATTCTACCAAACTTTCCAAAAAGAACTGACACCAATCTAACTTAAACTCTATCAACACATTGAAGAAAACGGAATACTATCTAACTCATTTTATGATGCTAACATCAATCCAATACCAAAACCAGGCAAAGATGCTACAAGAAAGGAAAACTACCGGCCAATCTCCCTAATGAATATAGATGCAAAATCCTCAACAGAATACTTGCAAATCGAATCCAAAGACACATTAAAAAAAATCATACACCATGACCAAGTGGGGTTCATTCCAGGCATGCAAGGATGGTTCAACATAAGAAAATCAATCAATGTATTATAACACATTAACAAATCGAAAGGGAAAAATCAAATGATCATCTCAATAGATGCTGAAAAAGCATTCGACAAAATCCAACATCCCTTTTTGATAAACACACTTCAAAAGGTAGGAATTGAAGGAAACTTCCTGTTCTAGTTTGCTAATGCTGCAGAATGCAAAACACCAGAGATGGATAGGCTTTTATAAAACGGGGGTTTATTTCGCTACACAGTTACAGTCTTAAGGCCACAAAGCGTTCAAGGTAACACCTCAGCAATTGGGTACCTTCACCAGAGAATGGCCAACGGTGTCCGGAAAACCTCTGCTAGCTAGGAAGGCAGCTGGCGTCTGCTCCAAAGCTCCGGCCTCAAAACGGCTTTCTCCCAGGACGTTCCTCTCTAGCAAGCTTGCTCCTCTTCCTCTCTAGCAAGCTTGCTCCTCTTCAAAACATCACTCACAGATGCACTCACTTTCCTCTCTTTGAGTCAGCTCATTTATATAGCTCCACTGATCAAGGCCTACCCTGAATGGGCGGGGCCACGCCTCCATGGGAACATCTCATCAGTATCATTACCCACAGCTGGATGGGGCACATTCCAAGCAAATCCAACCATCACCAAAACGTCTGCCCCACAAAACTAGAAAGACAATGGCATTTGGGGGTCACAATACATTCAAACCAGCACACTTCCTCAATAAGATAAAGAGCATATATGAAAAACCCACAGCCAGCATAGTACTCAATGGTGACAGACTGAAAACCTTCCCTCTAAGATCAGGAACAAGACAAGGATGCCTGCTGTCACCACTGTTATTCAACATTGTGCTGGAAGTGCTAGCCAGGGCAATCCGGCAAGACAAAGAAATAAAAGGCATCCAACTGTCATTGTTTGCAGATGATATGATCTTATATCTGGAAAACCCCTAGAAATCGATGATACAGCTACTAGAGCCAATAAACAAATTTAGCAAAGTAGCAGGATACAAGATTAATGCACAAGTCAGTAATGTTTCTATATGCTAGAAATGAACAAACTGAAGAGACACTCAAGAAAAAGATACCATTTTCAAGAGCAACTAAAAAAATCAAGTACCTAGGAATAAACTTAACCAAAAATATAAAAGACTTATACAAAGAAAACTACATAACTCTACTAAAAGAAATAGAAGGGGACCTTAAAAGATGGAAAAATATTCCATGTTCATGAATAGGAAGGCTAAATGTCATTAAGATGTCAATTCTACCCAAACTCATCTACAGATTCAATGCAATCCCAATCAAAATTCCAACAACCTACTTTGCAGACTTGGAAAAGCTAGTTATCAAATTTATTTGGAAAGGGAAGATGCCTCAAATTGCTAAAGACACTCTAAAAAAGAAAAATAAAGTCGGAGGACTTACACTCCCTGATTTTGAAACTTATTATAAAGCCACAGTTGTCAAAACAGCATGGTACTGGCACAAAGATAGACATATAGATCAATGGAATCGAGTTGAGAATTCGGAGATAGACCCCCAGATCTATGGCTTACTGATCTTTGATAAGGCCACCAAGGTCACTGAACTGGGTCATAATGGTCTTTTCAACAAATGGGGATGGGAGAGTTGGATATCCATATCCAAAAGAATGAAAGAGGACCCCTACCCCACACCCTACACAAAAATTAACTCAAAATGGATCAAAGATCTCAATATAAAAGATAGTACCATAAAACTCCTAGAAGATAATGTAGGAAAACATCTTCAAGACCTTGTATTAGGTGGCCACTTCCTAGACTTTACACCCAAAGCACAAGCAACAAAAGAAAAAATAGATAAATGGGAACTCCTCAAGCTTAGAAGTTTCTGTACCTCAAAGGAATTTCTCAAAAAGGTAAAGAGGCAGCCAACTCAATGGGAAACAATTTTTGGAAACCATATATCTGACAAAAGACTGATATCTTGCATATATAAAGAAATCCAACAACTCAATGACGATAGTTCAGACAGCCCAATTATAAAATGGGCAAAAGATATGAAAAGACAGTTCTCTGAAGAGGAAATACAAATGGCCAAGAAACACATGAAAAAATGTTCAGCTTCACTAGCTGTTAGAGAGATGCAAATTAAGACCACAATGAGATACCATCTCACACCAATTAGAATGGCTGCCATTAAACAAACTGGAAACTACAAATGCTGGAGGGGATGTGGAGAAATTGGAACTCTTATTCATTGTTGGTGGGACTGTATAATGGTTCAGCCACTCTGGAAGTCAGTCTGGCAGTTCCTTAGAAAACTAGATATAGATTTACCGTTCGATCCAGTGATTCCACTTCTCGGTATATACCCGGAAGATCGGAAAGCAGTGACACGAACAGATATCTGCACGCCAATGTTCATAGCAGCATTATTCACAATTGCCAAGAGATGGAAACAACCCAAATGCCCTTCAACAGATGAGTGGATGAATAAAATGTGGTATATACACACGATGGAATACTACACGGCAGTAAGAAGGAACGATGTCGTGAAACATATGACAACATGGATGAACCTTGAAGACATAATGCTGAGCGAAATAAGCCAGGCACAAAAAGAGAAATATTATATACTACTACTAATGTGAACTTTGAAAAATGTAAAACAAATGGTTTATAATGTAGAATGTAGGGGAACTAGCGATAGAGTAATTAAGGAAGGGGGAACAATAATCCAAGAAGAACAGATAAACTATCGTGGGTAAATTTAACGTTCTGGGAATGCCCAGGAATGGCTATGGTCTGTTAATTTCTGATGGGTATAGTAGGAACAAGTTCACAGAAATGTTGCTATATTAGGTTACTTTCTTGGGGTAGAGTAGGAACATGTTGGAAGTAAAGTAGTTAGCTTAGGTTAGTTGTCTTTTTCTTACTCCCTTGTTACGGTCTCTTTGAAATGTTCTTTTATTGCATGTTTTTTTAAATTTTTTTAAATTTTTTTTATTTTTCATACAGTTGATTTAAAAAAAAAAAGTTAAAAAAAAAAAAACAAGGAAAAAAATATGCAGGGCCCCCTTGAGGAGCTGGTGGAGAATGCAGGGGTATTGGCCTGCCCCACCGCGAGGGTTGCTAACATGACCACAGACACAGGGGACTGGTGGTTTGATGGGTTGAGCCCTCTACCACAGGATTTGCCCTTGGGAAGACTGTTGCTGCAAAGGAGAGGCTAGGTCTCCCTATAATTGTGTCTAAGAGCCTCCTCCCGAATGCCTCTTTGTTGCTCAGATGTGGCCCTCTCTCTCTACCTAAGCCAACTTGAAAGGTGAAATCACTGCCCTCCCCCCTATGTAGGATCAGACACCCAGGGGAGTGAATTTCCCTGGCAACATGGAATATGACTCCCGGGGAGGAATGTAGACCCGGCATCATGGGATGGAGAACATCTACTTGACCAAAAGGGGGATGTGAATGGAAATGAAATAAGCTTCAATGGCAGAGAGATTCCAAAAGGAGCAGAGAGGTCACTCTGGTGGGCACTCTTACGCACAATTTAGACAACCCTTTTTAGGTTCTAAAGAATTGGGGTAGCTGGTGGTGGATACCTGAAACTATCAAACTACAACCCAGAACCCATGAATCTTGAAGACTATTGTATTAAAATGTAGCTTATGAGGGGTGACAATGGGATTGGGAAAGCCATAAGGACCACACTCCCCTTTGTCTAGTTTATGGATGGATGAGTAGAAAAATAGGGGAAGGAAACAAACAAACAAACAGACAAAGGTACCCAGTGTTCTTTTTTACTTTAATTGCTCTTTTTCACTTTAATTATTATTCTTGTTACTTTTGTGTGTGTGGTAATGATGGTGTCAGGGATTGATTTTGGTGATGAATGTACAACTATGTAATGGTACTGTGAACAATAGAATCTACGACTTGGTTTTGTATGACTGTGTGGTATGTGAATACATCTCAATAAAATGAATATTTAAAAAAAACAGAAAGGATAAAGGAAGTTCTTTAGATTGAAGGGAAATGATATCAGAAGGAAACATGGGCCATCAGGATTGAAGGAGGAGCAAGAGGAATGATAAATATCTGAGTAAATACAATGGCTTATTTTTCTTATAAATTCTTTAAACTATGGAAAATGGTTGAAGGCAAAAATTGTAACACTGATGGCGTTTTCAATACATGTAGATGTAAGACATGACAACTACAACATAAAGGGGGATGGTGAAGAGACTGATATGTTGGTGAGGTTTCTACACTCCACTTGAAGTGGTAAAATAGTAATTCTTGGTACAATGTTAAAAGTTAAGTGTGTATGTTTAAATCCTAGAAGAATCACTAAAGATGTGAAAAGAAATATGGTAAAAATTCAATCAGTACTTAAAATTTTAAATATTCAAATAATCCAAAAGAGAGTAGGAAAGAGAAAACAGTGGAATGAAAAAGAGAGAGAATAAACAGAAAAACAAATAATTCAGTGGTAGAACTATAGACAAACATCTCAGTAAATGTAAATTAAATGTAAATGGCATAAGTATACCAATTATAACCAACTAAATGCTGTATAAAAGAAACTCATTCTAACTCTCAAGTTAAAAGTTAAAGGAAGTAAGTAAATGTAAATGGCGTAAGTATACCAATTATAACCAACCAAATGCCGTATAAAAGAAACTCATTCTAACTCTCAAGTTAAAAGTTAAGGGAAGGAAAAATATATACCACGAAAATATTTCAAAAGAAATAAGATGTGGCTGTATTAATATCAGGTAAAGTAGAGTTAAGAGCAAGTAAAATTGCCAGAGATAAAGAGGGACATTACATAAAGATAAAGGATCAATTAATCAACAAGACATAACAATCCTAAATGTGTAGGAACCTATCAACAAAGCCTCAAAACACGAGTAAAAACTGTTAGAACCAAAAGAAGAAATGGACAAATCCACAACTATAGCCTACACCACTCCTCTCTCAGTAAGGAAAAGAGTAGACAGAAGATCAGCAAAAATAAAAGAACTGAACAGCACCATCAACCAAATGGAACTAACTGATATACCCCAAAACAGCAGAATACACATTCCTTTTAAGGGCACATGGAGCATTCATCAAGAAAGAACATATGCTGGCTCATAAAATAAACCTTAACAAATTTCAAAGAACTGAAATAATACAAAGTATATTCTCTGATCTTAATGGAAGTAAATTAGAAATCAGTAGCAGAATGATAACTGGTAAATCTCAACATATTTGTAAATTAAATATACCTTATGGGTCAAAGAGGAAGTTTTGAGAGAAATTAGGAAATATTTTCAACAATGGAAATACAGCATATCAAAATGTGTGGGATGCAGCTAAAGTAGTGCTAAGAAGGAAACTTAAAGCATTAAATGTTTATATTGGGGGAAGAAAATCTCAAATCAACATTCTAAGCTTCCATCTTAAGAAACTAGAAAAAGAGGAGCAAAATAATTCCAAAATGAGGAAAGGGAAGAAAACGATAAAGAAGAGAAATCAAGGAAATTGAAATCAGAAAAAAATAGCAGAGAAAAATCAGTGAAACAAAAGCTGACAATGTGAAAAGATTGACAACATTAATAAACCTCTAGTCAGACCAACAAAGAATAAAGAAGAGAAAACTCATCTTACCAATATCAGGAAAAGGAGCTATCACTACAGATCTACTAGGCATTATGCAGATAAATTCAACAAGTTGGATGAAACAGACCAATTCCTTAAAACTACCAAACTACCAAAATTTACCCAAGGGAAAAACAGAAAACCTGAACACTTACATATATTAAAGAAATTGAATTTGTACCTAAAAATCGTTTAAAATAGAAACTTTAGGACAAGATGGTTTCATGGGTGAATTCTACCACACACTGTCAAAAAAGAAATAACCAATTATACATAGTGTCTTTCAGAAAATAAAAGTGGAAGAAGCACATGCACATGTCAACTTATTTTATGAGGCCAGCATTGCCCTGATGCCAAAACCAGATAGTAAAAAAACAAAAAACAAACAAACAAACAAAAAAACCCCACTATATTCCTATATCTTCTATGGACATATATGTGAAAATCCTCAACAAAATACTAGCAAATCAAATCCAGCAAAATGTGAAAAGAATAATATATAATAACTAACAGGGTTTATTTGAAGCATGCAAGTCTGGCTCAACCTTCAAAAATCAATCAATGTAATCCAATATATGAACAGACTACAACAAAATCCACATGATCAATTCAACTGAGGCAGAAAAAGCATTTCCATAAGTTCAACATCCATTCAAGATCAAAGCTATCAACCATCTAGAAACAGAAGGGCACTTCTTTAACTTGATAAAGTATACCTATGAAAAACTCTAGCATGGAACAAACTTAAAAGTGACAGACTAAATGGATATCCACTCTCACCACTTCTATTCAATATTGTACTTCCCAGCCAATGCAATAAAGCAAGAAAAATAAATAAAAAGCTTACAGATTGGAGATGAAAAAATAAAACTATCCCTATTTGCAGGCAACATAATTGTGTATATAGAAAAAATCCAAGGAATCTACAAAAAGAATCCTAGAACTTATGAGTTTAGCAAGATTGTAAACTACAAGGTCAACATTCAAAAAAAATCAATCATATTTCTATATTCTAGGAATGAACAATTAAAAACTGAAAACATAAAAAATACCATTTATAATAGCTAAAAAAAAAAAAAAAAGAAATACTTAGCTGTAAATCTAACAAAGCATGTGTAGGATTGGTATGCCAAAAACTACAAAACTCTGATGAAAGAAACCTAAGTAGACCTAAATAAATGGATTTTCCAATCCATGAAAAACCAATATACTTACAAAGCCATTTCTTCCTAAATTGATATAAATTTAATGCAAGCTCAATCAAAATTCCAGCATTTTTTTTCGCTTCAGAGACAAATTGATTTAAACACTTATATGGAAAGGCGAAAGAACTGGAATAGCCAAAACTATTTCGAAAAAGCAGAATGAAGCAGAACCATATTACCTGATTTTAAGACTCACTATAAAGCTACATTAATCAAGACAATGTGGTATTGGTGAAGGGATAGACATATAAATCAATGGAACAGCAAGGAAGTCCAACATTCAACTCTATTTGAATAGAGTCAAAATGTGGCCAATTGATTTTGTACAAAGACGTAAGGACAATTCAAAGGAATAAAAAAGTAATTCCCACAACTTAACTCAGAATAGATCGCATACCTAAAGGCAAAACATAAAACTATAAAACTTTTAAAAAGAAAACATAGGAGAAAATCTTCATAACTTTGGGTTGAGCAAAGCATGCTTAAATATAACATCAAAAGCATGGTCCATAAAAGAAAAAAATTGATAAACTAGACTCCACCAAAATTCTTAAAAGCCCTTTGCTCTGTGAAAGACACTGTTAAAAGATTAATAAAAATAGCCACAGGCTAGAAGAAAATATTTGCAAATCCCATATTTAACAAAGGACTTATATTGAGAATATATAAAGAACTCTCAACAGTAAGAAAACAACAACCCAATTAAAAGAAAATCAGCATGTCTGTTGCAATTTTCTCAGGCTTCAGCCCGCCTGCACACAGCCAGACAATAAAACTTTTGATCGAGAAAAAAAAAAAAAGAAAATGGGCAGAAGATTTGAACAGATATTTTCACCAAAATTGATACAGAGATGGCAAATAAGCACAAGAAAGATATTAACATCATTAGTCATTAGTAAAATGAAAATTAAATCCACAATGAGAAACCAATATACATCTATCAGAATGGATTAAAAATAAATAGATAAAAATAAACAAACAAACAAACAAACAAATAAATAAATAAATAAAAACCTGACAACACTGAATGCTGAAAAGATGCAAAACAACTAGAACGTTTACACACTGCTGGCTGGAATGCAAAATGGTACAGCCCTTTTGGTAAACATTTTGGAAATTTCTTATAGAGGTAAACATACACTTGCCATATGATCCAGCAATTCAACTCTTGGATATTTACCCTAGGGAAATGAAAACCCTGCACATGAAGGTTTACAGCAGCTCCATTTATAACTCCCAATGTCCTTCAATAGGTGAATGGATAAATAAACTATGATACATCCATACAATGGAATACTACTCACCAATAAAAAGAAATGAACTACTGATACATGCAATTATATGAATGAATTTCAAAGACACCATGCTGAGTGAAGGAAGTTAGTCTCGAAAAGTTACATACTCTCTGATTCCATTTATATGACACTTTAGAAAAAGCAAAACTATAGAACAGAGAACAGGTCAGTGGTTGCCATGGACTAGGGTAAGGGAAGAGTTTGGCTAAAAGGGATAGCAAGAAGGAGTTTTGGAGGGAGATGGAATTGTTCTGTATCCTCATTGTGGTTGTGGTTAAATGAAATTTACATATGTTAAAAACAGTCAATTTTACTGCAAATGTTAAAAATAATAACAAAGTAGTAATTAATATAGTTTATATTTCATCTTGTTCCAGATAAGATTTTAAATGATTTCCTTTAACTGTAAGATATTTGGCTATCTTAAGCTGAATATAAACCCCAAAAAAAGAATATTTGTTGCCAGAATTTATTTAAAATCTGGATGTATAGTTAGCCTCAATCCTTGAAAAAGTCTTTAATTTTTCCCTTTTTCATCCTTTAAATGCGCTCTCTTCCCTTCCCAGCTCTCTCTCCCACTAGTGCACACTTGCTTTGTCTCCTTTTTCTCTTTCTCTTCCTCCTTTCTGTCCCTTTGTCTTTATCCTATCTTAACCAATCATATTTTAATTGGGATTGAATATTTTACATTATAGATTTGTTAATTAAAAATATAACCTTATACTCTTGTTCTTTATTTTTAAAGTTGAGTGAATTGAACATTTTATATTTCTCTCTCAAAATTAAAATATTCTGTAAATTACTTAAAAGTTGATTTTTACTTGTGAATGATTTTCATATTTGACATTTTCCCCTAGTTGCTCAGGGGTTTTCAAGAGAGGGGAAAGGACCCCCTCCATGGCCCCAGTAAAGTGAGTAGGCAGATCTTTCCCCTCAAAGCTGACGTAACCTACATTGCTTTACATTATGAAGCAGCAGCTTTATCTAGCATAGGTTCTTTTGTTTAATATTATTTAAAACACGAAATTATACTAAGGTTTTCTGTATATTTTTAAAACAATTTTGAGAGGCATGAATAATAATTTTCTAACATATATTAAGCATATAAATGGGACTACCCATATTCCCTTTTAAACCCACACATTTATTTGCAACCAAGCAGATAAAGACAAAGTAATCATTTAAGAGAAATATTTATGGTTTACTTGTAAATGGTGGATGCCACGTAGACATAGCAATTTACATTTAAAGGTTATAATTTAGGAATTAAATTGAGCACTAGGAAGAGGTACCAGGTTAAGAAGAAAAATGGGGTTGGGTGATGCACCAAAGAAAGCTGCATTAAAAAAACGGTAAGTCAAATTTGCTTATGGATTTACAGGGTAAAGATAGAAAAAGCTTGGTAGACTAAGAATTTCTGTACAAACAGAAAAATGAGCCAGTTCATCAAATAAAAAGATAGTTTTTTGCATAACCAGAATATAAAAGATGATTTACTCTCATCTCCACTGCCGTCTGCATGTTTTCTTCCACCATCCTTTCCATCTTCATCTTCAGAGTTTTCTACTTCCTGAATAACCATCCTTTTCCCTTTGGTTTGAATCTTAGATGCAGGCTCAGCATTTTTCAGATCTCTTTCAACTTCTGACAAGATTTTCTGCAACATGATTACCATATTAAAGAAAATGTTTTCCTTTAATAAAAAATGTAACCATACTGTCAGGCAAGAATATGAGGATGTTAAAAAGTGAATAAAGATAATTAAGATAAGGCTTTTATGTTGAACTATTTTTTTCTTTTCAAAATGAAGACAACTTTATTGCTGTCTGAATATAATCATTCATGTCCACTGTAAAAAACTTGAAGCATAACCAACAGACCAATAGATGTCTGTGGAAACTCAGTGACTAGTTATTGTTCTAAGACAATTCTCTACAGGTTTTCACATTTCTAGACATTTTGCCAGCAGAGGCACTGATGCCCTTTGTCCTGGACTATCTTTCCAGTAGGCAATGGTTTGTACTGCGAGCAGCCTTGAAAACAAAGAGATGGTATCTCTCCTCGGAGAGAGGGCAGATATGTTTGCTCTCCAGCATAATAAAGATAGTGTCCCTCTCGGGACACAGGTTGGGCAAGTTTGCCTATAGCCCATTATAAAAGATGAGGGGTTCCTAAGGTTTGGGGTTCCTTGGCTGTGACACAACCCCATGAGTGTGTGGCATCCATGTGGGCCACTCTGCATCGTCCCTGTGGAACTTGGGGTTAAGGCAAACTGATGTCATCATGAAGCTTATCTGCTTGCTATGCTATGAGTAGTAAAGTCCCTTGTCACTGATGCAGGGGTCTCACATCATCTGCCAGCCGAGCTTGTTAATTTACAAATAGAGTAAAACCTCAGACCCTTCACAGCTCTTGACTCTTCATCTCTACTTTTTAGGCCTTAATACAGATCCCCCTCAGGGCAGAGCTGAGCCAGTCTGCTTGGTCAGGTAGCACATGCTGTCAACAATGCTGTGTTCACCATGCAGGTTACACAGAGAAACACTCTTCTGTGGCCTTGGAACCTAATTCTGTAGATAGATAATACAGAGAGTGCCCATATACCTCCACCCAGCTTCCCCTAATGCTACCATCTTATATAACCATGGTTCATTTGTCAAAACAATTCTATTAACTAAACTACAAACTTTATTAGAATTTCACCAGTCTCTCTACCAATGACATTTTTCTATTCCAGTATCTAATCAAGATACCATATTGCATTTAATTCAATTATCTTTTGAAGAAGCTAGCAAACTTCTGTACCACTTCTGCATAACAAACTGAGAAAAGCGCAGAGAAAACCATGGTCTACAACACTACAGGAAAGGGAAGAATTAAATATGTGTCCTTCAGAGGTAGGTTTACAGTTTTGGACAATTTTTAAGAGTCTTCTTTCTTCCACTTCAAATAGATGTTAACATTTTGGGGTGCCTGGGATATATTTACTTTTTAAAACTATGACCTGATCCTCAGCACAATTTATTCAGCAAGATTGATATCATGATGACAGTATCATTTTAAGATAAACTGTACTTACCTTGGCCAACTCATTATCAGGTTCAACAACCAGTACTTTACTCAAATCTTCGATAGCTTCCTGGAGCTTGTTTTGATGTTTATATGTGGTGGCACGACGCAGAAGAGCTGAAAATTTACCAAAATAAAGAAGTTACATTTTTCAACATATAGCATTTTAGTTACAACTTATTTTTCAAGCAGAAGAATATAAGTAGCACAGAATAGTTTAGGATGTAATTATGCAAAGGCTTAAGTACACTCATTTTCATGTTGTTACACATGTATAAAATGATACCGAGGTAAACAGAGGGGGCTGCATCAGGCAACTGCACCCCCCAGAATCCCCTCCCCTCACCCCTCACCCTGGCACTCTGGCAGCCCCGGCTCTTTCCCCTTTTTCTATTCTAGTATCTAATCAAAGATAGCAAATTGCACTTAAAACAATTATCTTTTTAGTTAAAAATAAAGATTTGAAGAGGAAGTTATTCACTTAAGCAAACATTTAATGTTTAATGGCCATACTCATCACTAGACTTGGCCCTGACAAATTTGTTTTTTAACAGTTAGAGTCTGATGTTTAAGAAATTACTCAAACAAGGAAGAAGCAAAATATAATGCCATTCTAGTGGCAAAAGCAAAGCATAGTGATTGAATGTTGGCTCTGGCATCTGTCATCTGGTTTTGAGTCCTGGCCCTGTCATTTGTTAGCTGTGCACCTTCGTGGGTTGCATAATCTCCTTGTACCTCAGTTTCCTTCTTTGTAAAATGGGTGAAATAATAATATTTGCACCACCAGGAGACTGTTGCGAAAAACCAATGGAGTTAATAAATGTAAAGCTCTTGGCATAGTGCCTGGTCCAGAGGTGGTATGGTCCATCAGATCACAAAACCCTCACCAGGCAGCTGCCTAAAGCTGGACACCTGCCCATACTCTGTGATGGAGACCAGATGGCACAAAATACAGGCACAAGAAGAATGTACAAGGGAAAGGAGGGAGATAGGTGACAATGATGGTCAGGGCTAATGCATCAGGTGCCACCCTCACACATCCATGCAGGCACATGTGGAAAAAAAAGTTTACATTTCTTTGAAGTCAGTAAGTGTTTAAACAAATATAATGTGTCTATTACAATTTGTGATATTCCTTCTTCAACAGTTCTTCTTGATAATATAAAAGGAGGAGAGTGGAGTCTGACTGGCCTGCTTCAGGCTTGGACCATGGCAAGGAAGTGCAGTCACTGAGACAAGAAATCGAGGGCAGAGTGCAGGTTTTGGTGGAAAGTAGTACTCAGCTTTGGACTTTAATTTAAAATATCAATGGATACCTAGGTGGAAATGCCCATAGAGTAGCTGGGAGAAGGTTCTAGAGATCCAATGTGAGCTTATTATTTTATTAGAACAGTAAATATCAGAAAATATTCATATTAAAATATACTTAATTTTTTGGATAAAAAGAATTTGAATGCAAGCTTGAGATATTTCTTTGAACACACATACACATTCTATTCAATCTTCTGGAATTGTTAGCTACTTCAATGCAAATAATCAGGGACTTAAATTCTGAATAGGACTTAAAATTAAAAGTAATTTTATGAAGATGGTTACTCACCAGTAGAAATTCAAGTTTATTTGAAATGTTTTTAGTGTATATGTAGTGAGGGTCTAAAAATGGGTTTTAACAGATCCTGCTGTTAATTTAAAAGCATCCTATGAATATTTTTTACCCTTTATGTTTCCAGGCTCTAACTCCAAGACCTTTTCACAATCCTGAAAAGCACTATTCCAATTCTGTAATTTGATTTCTGCTTGAGCTCGATTGTTATATGCAGCAACAGTGGGAAGCACTGATATGCTCCTATAAAAGAAACATTTATCGGCACTAAGTAGTCTTAAAGAGAACATGGGAATACAGAAAAACTCAGCTAAAGCTGTAAATAAAACAATTATACCTTGCATCATCAAAAGTAATAAAATACAATTCTACTAACACATAAAATACACATAGAAGCAATATGTACAGATGCTTAAATATCTAGTTAAGAGGTTTCAAGTTCATTCACGCTTTGAGGTCATGTGAGAATTTATATACCCATAAATATCCTAAAAAAAAACAGTTCAGTTAACCTCAAATATCAAACACATTTTTGTTTTTTACTTCTTGGGGACAATTTCCTAGTGTGAAAAAAAATGGAACTAATAATAACATCCTTTATTAAGTTGTTATTGTATTATCAGATGCAAATCAGTTTGTAATCTAAAATAGATGTAACTCAGGAAATAATCAAAGTGATGTAACTTAAGGAATTTAATTAAAGGAAACAGGTATGTAGTCAGTAGGAAGAGGGAATAAATACTTTGAGAGTAAATTTTACTAGATTAAGGGTATGAATGCAAAAGAATTAACAAAAAGAACTTAGACTCTACCTGGCTATTGTTTTAAAAGTTGATTTGGAATGCTATGAATGTATTTAATGTAGTACCCAAATATAGGAAAGATAAGGATATCAGTGCTTTGGATTTACTACATACAGAAAAGGAACTGAAGATGGAGATGGAAAAGTCACAAAAAGTGTCAATTAATTAAAATAATTACAGATTAATACAAGGAAATGATATATTGGCTAGAAACCAGAAAAGGAAAGTACATGTAATAGTAATAATAAGGGTGTCAGACACTGAGTACATCCCACAGGCCAGGCACTAAGCATATTACATATGGAACTCATTTTAACCCTCATTACAATCTCTGAAGGAGGTATTATTTCTCTTCCCCTTTTACAGAAGAGAAAATCCTGTAGACACAACAGAAATTTTAAGCAACATGCCCAAGGCCACAAGCTAGTAAATGGTAGAGCCAGGATTCAAACCCAGACAGTCTACACCACTGCCTGTTCTTTTGGACACCATCAGATCCTGACTTTCAGCCTGTTGTCGATCCTCACAGCAGCTCTAGGAGGCAGATACTCTTATATCCTCATCATATCGAGGAAACTGAGGTAGGAGAGTTGAAGAATCTTGTCCAAGATTGGAAAGTGGTCATCTGAGTTCCCTTAACCACCGTGTTATGCCACTTTAGTTCTTCAACTATATGACTCTTCAGAAGAAGAGGATAAGAAAAGTTTGTTCCCCTATTAGAAAAGGCACTCACAAGAGTGATTCTCCACTGCTGGAGAGCAACAAGAAGAGAGAATGACACTAGAGTTGGACCAGTCTGACATTACCCTGCCTGCACAGGGGAGGCTGCACTGAATGAATAATCCATCAGATATCCTCTTCACCTTGTGTGTTCACTTGAACAATCTGAGACAAACTTCTCTGAAACCACAAGCAACATTATATATACATATATATATATATATCTTCCTTCAGAAAGTGGAAGGAAGATTTTACAGAGTTTAGTTCTCAGGTCACATTAGTAAGTCTATAAGCACAGTTTGTCTAGAACAGTACTGTACGAACTTAGTCTACTTTTCACAGATTGTAAGAGCTTCAAAAGTTCATGCAGGAGGGCAGGGCAAGAGGGCAGCACAGGGAGGTGTGGAATTTAGTTGGTCCTCGAGAGCAGCTAGTAAATAGCCAGGAACTGTCTGGAACAACTGTTTGGGGGACATCTGTGATTGGATACATATGGTACACCAGTCTGGAATGGAAGGCATGAAACTGCAGCATAGAACTGTAAGTAAAGCCCCCAAATGGCAGAGGCTGGTGCTCCTCCCCCACTGGCACAGCAGGCTGAGTTGGAAAACTACCTTGTGGGGAAAAGAAGCAATCTCTACCAGGAGCAAGGGAAGGTAGCTTGAACAAGCTTCAATTGCGGTTTTAATTAACAAATTTGGACAACTGAATACAAGCTACAAGCACAGATAAAACTGGAGCAAGCAGGAAAGGAACCGTGATGTCTCTCCCAGCAGAGAGGAGGTGGGGCTGATGGAAAAATAAATAAATAAATAAATAAATGAAAACAGAGGCTTTTAGAGTCAGCCAACCTCAGAATACTGGAAAAGGGCTGTGCCCCAAGAAAACGGGCACATAGAACCAGGTACCAACTCAAACTTTGGGTTGATAGACTGGCTCTGAAAAGGGGACTTTTTATCTTTCTTTCTTTTTCTTTATTTAAACTATTCTAAGTAGCTCATTAGAAAAAGCCTCAAGCATTTTCAATTGTCAGCAATGACCTAGGCAAGGTTAAAATAGGTCTCAGACACAAAGTAAGGAGTCAAGTGAAGGAAATAATTCCCTAAAGGGTGTATCTTCCCCAAGAAAAGGTGGGGTGGGGTCCAGCTACAGTGGTGGCCCTCCTTCAGAGAATTCAGATACCAGGGCTGGGGGTTGGGGGAGGGGGAACAGAAACAGCTTAAGCTTGACTTCTACCTCCACCAGCATGGACAGGGTCTGGTGACAATTAAAGGCACTGCACCTCTTTAAGCCAGTAGTGAGCTGTAAGTTGACAAGTGACATCTGTAAGGCAGGATAGGAAAAGCAGAGTCTAGAGGCCTCACAGGAAAGTCTGACCATCTTCTGGATCTCATCCTCAGGGAAACTTGATATTGATTACACCCTCCTCCTGAGTCCTGGGCCTGTCTTGTCTGAGAAAATTTGATTGGGGTCAGTCATATCTGGAGAGACCCTCCTCAAAAGGGGGGGGGGGTTCCACATAGGCAGGGAAAGAATAACAAGAGTTGAAAAATTCTGATCAGTTAAACAGAAGCTATGCTGGAGGTCTAGAACAAGTTGAACTGAATGCCAAAGAACACATAGAGAATAAAGCCAACCAATGAGAAACACTAGAATAAACTAGTCAAGGAAACTAGATGCCTAGACACCACCAAAAAATTACAAGTCACACTAGGAAAAATGAAGATATAGCCTAGTCAAAAGAACAAACTTATACCTCAAATGAGATACAGGAGTTGAAACAACTAATTAAAGATGTTCAAACAAACATGCTAAATCAATTCGAAAAACAAAACAAAAAGTTAAGGGACGATATGGCAAAAGAGATGAACGAAATAAAGAAAAATATTGGATGAACATAAGGAAGAACTCAAAAGTTTGAGAAAACAAATGGAAGAACTTATGGGAATGAAAGGCACAATAGAAGAGATGAAAAACACAATGGAGACACGCAACAGCAGATTTGAAGAGGGAGAAGAAAGGATTAGTGAACTAGAGGAAAGAATATCTGAAATCCTACATGAAAAGTGACAGGGAAAAGAATGGAAAAATATGAGCAGGGTCTCAGGGAACTGAATGATAACATGAAGTACATGAATTTACATTTCATGGGTGTTCCAAGGACAGGAAAGGGGGCAGAAATAATAATGGAGGAAATAATTACTGAAAATTTTGCTTTTATGAAAGATATAAGATTACAGATTCTAGAAAGGCAGCATACCTCAAACAGAAGAGATCTGAATAGACCTACTTCAAGACACTTACTAATCAGATTGTCAAATGCCAAGGACAAAAGAGAATTCTGAAAGCAGCAAGAAAAAAATGATCCATCACATACACGGGAAGCTCGATAAGGCTATGTGCAGATTTCTCAGCAGAAACCATGGAGGCGAGAAGGCAGTGTTATGATATATTTAAGACAATGAAAGAGAAAAATTGCCAACAAAGAATCCTATATCTGGCAAAACTGTCCTTCAAAAATAAGGGAAAGTTTAAAATATTTTTAGACAAACACACCCTGAGAGAGTTTGTGAATAAGAGACCTGCTCTAGAAGAAATACTAAAGGGAGCATGACAGGCAGACAGAAAAAGATAGGAGAGAGAGGTTTGGAGAAGAGTACAGAAATGAAGACTATCAGTAAGGGTAAAAAGAGAGAGAGAGAAAATCACTAATATAAACTAACATTAATGAACAAACCATGAAAGCTAAAGTTAAGAACACAGGTTATCAGGAGATAGAGGGTAGAGATTGGGCATTTGATGCTGAAGGAGTAAAGAATATTCAACAGGATTGATTGTACAGATCTAGAAATGGATACCACAATACTACCTGATGGTAGCACAATATTGTAATGAATAAAGCTGAGTGTAAGTAAGGTTGAAAGAGGAAGGCTAGTGGCATGTATAACACCAGAAGGAAAGATATAGGATAAGGACTGAGACTGAGTAGAAACCTTGAGTAGACAATGATGGCGATTAAATGTACAAATATAAGAATGTTTTACATGAAGGAGAACAAATGAATGTCAAGTTGTTGAAAATGGGTGGTTTATGGAAAAATACAATCAATGCAAATTAGAGTCTTTAGTTAACACTAACATTGTAATATATTCCATGAAATGTAACGAAGGCAATATATAAAAGTTAAATGTCAATAAGAGGGGGATAAAAGGGAGAGGTATGGGATTCTTGGTGGTGGTGTTGTTTCTTCTTTTTATTTTTTTATTTTTAATTCTTCTTTTTTTTTCCACTTCTTTCTTTGAGGAAGAAATGGAAATGTCCTCATATAGATTGTGGTGGTAAATGGATAACTACATATTTACACCAGAAACTATGGACTGTTTATTTAGGATGGTGTGCTGGTTTGAATCTATTATGTCCCCACAAAAGCCATGTTCTTTAATGGAATCCTGTGGGGGCAGACTTAATAGTCTTTTGATTAAGGTGGGATATTTGGTTAAGTTGTTTCCATGGAGATGTGACCCATCCAACTGTAGGTGAGACCTTTTGATTAGATTATTTCCAGAGGTATGACCCCACCCATTCAGGGTGGATCTTAATTAGATCCCTGGAGTCCTTTAAAGACTCAAGGAGAGAAGGAGGTCAGGCAGTGAGAGAGACATTTTGGAGAGAAGCTAATATATGTAATCCAGAGTTTGCCCCTGGGAGAAGCTAAGAGCCGACACAGACACAGACACTTGATGCAAACAGAAGGACATTTGGAGATGCAAAGCTAAGAAACGAAGCCCAGAGTTTGCCCCAGAGAAGCTAAGAGAGGGAACCCAGATGCTTAGAGAGAAACACACCAGCAGAACCAAGCAGAGAGCTGAGAGAAGCTAAGAGAGACAGAAGCCCTGAGACATTTTGGAGAAAGCCATTTTGAAATGCAACCCGAGAGCAAAGGACCAGCAGATGCCAACCAAGTACCTTCCCAGCTGACAGAGGTATTCCAGACACCATCGTCCTTTCTTTAGTGAAGGCATCCTCTTGTTGATGCCTTAGCTTGGACACTTTTATGACCTTAGAATTGTAAATTTGTAACCTAATAAAACCCCTTTATAAAAGTCAATCCATTTCTGGTATTTTGTATAGTGGCAGCCTTAGCTGGAACAGATGGATTGTATGGTGTGTGAATAAACCTGTTTAAAAATAAACAGAGGAGAACCTAAGATGGCGGCTAGGTGAGACAGGGCAAAATAACACCTCCGTGAAAAATACTAGATAAAAATCAGAAGGCAACCCAGAATACCGGTTTCAGCGATGCACCAGCTGGACAAGGTCTGCTAGAACCACAGGGGCCATACACTTGGTGAAACTGGGAGTCTGCGTTCTGAAACGAGTGAGTAAGCTGGCTGAAAGACCCGCGGCCGCACTGCGGTGTGGGGAAGCCAGGGGTTGGCGTTGGGAGACAGACTGGTTCTTTAAAAAAAAAAAAAGGGAAAAACCCAGGAGCAGCTGCAGTTGAGATAGTGGGAACCGTGCAGTGAAGCACAGCAGGAGCGGGCTGAGCTGGCCTCTCGGTGTCTGGCGTAGAGGATAGCCTGCTGCAGATTCCCCCAGGGCCAGGGGAATGGAGGGGAGAGCCGGAAAGAGAAAGAAACCCCGCTGCTTTCAGCTAGCTCCCCAGTGGGCTGGATACACTCCTGCCCGGGGCTGTGCCCAGAGCCCAGAGCCGCGCCAGTTGTCCTGGAGCTGGGAAGGAGGAACTGTGCGGGGGGTGGGGGGTTTGAGACACCCCGTTCAGCCATCTTTGCATCAGGCTGAGAGCACACATGCAGGGCCTGGCGGCCTGGGGCTTCCCGTGAGGGATGGCGTGCACTTGTGGTGTAGCATAGCCTTCCCTCAGCAGAGGTCCTGGAAGATCACAGCTGAGAAAGGGGACCCGCTTGGAAAACCCTGGGACGCTACATCAATGTCGGTGGTTCATTGGTCAGTGACAGAGAGGGTCTGGGGCAGAACTGAAATGAAGGCTTAGACTCTTGCAGCAGCCTTGAATCTCCGGGAACACCTGGGGGGGTTGAATATTAAAGCTGCCCTGCCTCCCTAGCCACCCAGACACACGCCCCACATTCAGGGCGGATGGCTCCAGCAACACACCCAAACTGAGTTCACCAACTGAACCCCACAAGAATCATTTCCCCACACACCACAAGGACAAAGTTGAGGAGAACTGACCTGAGGGGTATAGGTGACTCACAGACGCCATCTGCTGGTTAGTTAGAGAAAGTGTATGCCACCAACTTGTATTTCTGAAAAATTAGATTGGTATTTTTTTTTTTTACAACTGGAAAGAATCCTATCAAGCAAAGCAAATGCCAAAAGGCCAAAAACAACAAAAAATCT
This sequence comes from Choloepus didactylus, assembly GCF_015220235.1. Taxonomy (NCBI): domain Eukaryota; kingdom Metazoa; phylum Chordata; class Mammalia; order Pilosa; family Megalonychidae; genus Choloepus; species Choloepus didactylus. Next base: position 55,981,702 of record NC_051320.1, on the reverse strand, counting down.
TAATGCATATAATAAAACCAGACAATATGGAGGACCCAATCCCAAACACCCAAATCAAAATATAAGAAGAGACACAGTACTTGGCACAATTAATCAAAGAACTACAATCAAGGAACGAAAACATGGCAAAGGATATAAAGGACATGAAGAAGACCATGGCCCAGGATATAAGGGACATAAAGAAGACCCTAGAACAGCATAAAGAAGACATTGCATCAGTAAATAAAAAAATAGAAGATCTTATGGAAATAAAAGACACTGTTGGCCAAGTTAAAAAGACTCTGGATACTTATAATACAAGATTAGAGGAAGCTGAACAATGACTCTGTGTCCTAGAAGTCCACAGAACAGAAAATGAAAGAACAAAAGAAAGAATGGAGTAAAAAATCGAAAAATCATATCTCAGGGATACGACAGATAAAATAAAAAGTCCAAACTTAAAACTCATTGGTGTCCCAGAAGGGGAAGAGAAGGGTAAAGGTCTAGAAAGAGGATTCAAAGAAATTGTTGGGGAAAACTTCCCCAACCTTCTACACAATGTAAATACACAAAGCATAAATGTCCAGCAAACTCCAAATAGAATAAATCCAAATAAACCCACTCCAAGACATATTCTGATCAGACTCTCAAATACTGAAGAGAAAGAGCAAGTTCTGAAAGCAGCAAGAGAAAAGTAATTTACCATATACAAAAGAAACAACATAAGACTAAGTTGTGACTACTCAGTGGCCACCATGGAGGCGAGAATGCAGTGGCATGACATATTTAAAATTCTGAGAGAGAAAAATTTCTAACCAAGAATACTTTATACAGCAAAACTCTCCTTCAGATTTGAGGGAGAGCTTAAATTTTTCACAGACAAACAAATGCTGAGAGAGTTTGCCAATAAAAGACCTGCCCTACTTCATATACTAAAGGGAGCCCTACCAACAGAGAAATGAAGAAAAGAGAAAGAAATATAGAGAATTTTAACAGACATATATAGAACCTTACATCCCAAATCACCAGGACACTCATTTTTCTCTAGTGATCAGGGATCTTTCTCCAGAATGGACCATATGCCAGGACATAAAATAAGCCTCAATAAATTAAAAAAAAAAAAAATGAATATATTCAAAGCACATTCTCTGACCACAATGGAATACAAATAGAAGTCAATAATCTTTGAACTGTAACTCCACTATTTACTTCCTACATGATATAAAATACACAAACTCTAATGACAAATCAGTGGTTTTGAACTCAATGTAAAATATGTAATTTTTGACAAGAACTATATAAAGGTGGGGGAATGGAGGAGTATAGAAACATAGTTTATGTGTCCTATTGAAGTTAAGTTGTTATCAAAGAAAAACAAGATTGTTATGGATTTAAGAGGTTAATTTTAAACCCCACAGTAAACACAGAGAAATTATCAGAGAATATGACCATAGAGATGAAAAGTAGAGTATGGGTTAAGAGAAATGGGGGAAGAGGCAATGGGGAGTTAAGAAATGAGTGTAGGGTTGCTGTTTGAGGTGAAGGGAAATTTCTAGTAATGGATGGTGGGAAACAGATAGCATTACAACATTCTAAATGTGACTAATCCCACTAACGGAATGCTAGGGAGGGGGTGGAATGGGAAGATTTAGGCTGTATATATGTTTCCACAATTGAGAAAAAAAAAAAAAAGTCTAAATAGATGACAATTGAATGCCAAGGATGATCCTGGATGGGATCTGAGGATGGAGGACAGGAGGCTCAAAGGGACACAGTTGAGACATAAGGGAAAAAAAAAAAAAAGGAAATAGACTGTAAGCTTTGTATCAATGTTGAATCTCTTGTACATCTTAGCTGCGTTTAATGGGATTGCATAAAAGAATGTTCTTGCTCATGGGAATTGTATATGTGAATTATAGTGTTTGTTCAAGGATGTGTGCAGCTAGCTGTCATATGTTCAGAAGACAGAGCAATAGATGACGGATGATAAATAGGGAGGGAGGCAGGGAAAGAAATAGTGGTGTGACAGCATGTTAAACTTGGTGGATTGGGGTATCAGGGGAAGGGGGTCAGGGTATGCTGGAGTTCTGTGTATGGGGTTTGTATTTTTTTTGCAACTGTTCCTATAACTTTGAATTTATTTCAAAATAAAAAAAAATAAACAGAAAGATTCAAGTTCTGGAGAAAATGTGGAGAGAGGGATGTACCTATTCACTGTTGGTAGGGAAGTGGAATGGTGTGGCCCGTCTGGAGGGCAGTGTGGTGGTTCCACAGAAGGCTAAGTATAGAGTTGCCATATGGTCCTGCAACCTTGTTATTGGTTGTATACTTGGAAGAACTGAAAGCAGAGACCAAATGGACATTGCAAACTGGTGTTTATGGCTCTAGTATTTATGATTTACAATGGATGGAAGTGGACTAAGGATACATCGATTGATGAACATGAGGGTGAACTGTGGTGTATACATATGATGGAATACTGAATAAAGTTATGAGGCATGCAACGAGAGGAATGAACCTTGAGGACAGTATGTTGGGTGAAATAAGCCAGAAACGAAAAGAAAAATATTATAACACCTCATTAATATGTTAGAAATATAATGTGCAAATGCCAAGAATTTGAGAGCATAGGTTATCAGGGGAAGGCTTATTGTAAAAGTTTCTAGATTGTAAGCTCTTACAGCAGTCACATCTATTCCTCAGTTGTTACAGTTATTTCTAAACTCTGAGATGCTGAGCTCTTTGTGTATAACCTGGTCGGTCCCTGGAATTTTGGTTATCTGTGTGACACCTAAGACTCAGAGCTAGAGTTCTGCAGCTATGAAAGTCAGCATTACCCCATACAGCAAATGTTAAAAAAGCTGAAAAAGAGATCAGACTTCAATTACAGATATGAATGAAGCTGATCTGGTTAGGACTAAGGCAAATCAGACTAAAAGGTAAAGGACGATATTGACTGTGGTTTAAAATGTCAATTTCTGTGTGAGACCAAAAGAAGAGATGTTTATTTGGTGCAAAATTAATATTTTCTGTAGCACACTATCCAATTTAACTTGTATGATCAATTTACTTGAACACTGTAATTATATGGAAACTTGTATAGGGAGTGAGATCTTGTTGGTTTGTACAGGTTCATGTGATGCCCTGATACATCCAAAAGTAATTTAGGGAGAGAATAAAGTATTTGCAAAGTCCCCCTGAGGAACTGAGGAAAACTTTGGAAATATTCAACTTACCCACCTGGGGAATTCCTGATATTCTCACAAGCATTGGGGACTACAAATTTAATAGGCCAAGCCCTCAATCTTGGGGCTTGCCCTTATGAAACCTAGTCCTGCAAAGGAGAAGCTAAGCCTACTTACAGTTATGCCTAAGAGTCATCCCCAGAGAACCTCTTTTGTTGCTCAGATGTAGCCTCCCTAAGTCGACAGTGCAGGTAAACTCACTGCCCTCCCTTCTACGTGGGACATGACTCCCAGGGGTATAAATCTCCCTGGCAACATGGGATATGACTCCCAGGGATGAGCGTGGCTCTGGCACTGTGGGATTGAGAAAGCCTTCTTGGAACAAAGGTGGAAGAAAAATGAAACTAGAGTTTCAGTGGCTAACAGATTTCAAATAGAGTCAAGAGGTATTACGGAGGCTATTCTTATGCATTATAGAGATATCCCTTTTCAGTTTTTAGTGTATTAGAATAGCTAGAAGGAAATATCTGAAACTGTTGAACTGTAATCCAGTAGCCTTGATTCTTAAAGATGATTGTATAACTACATAGCTTCCATGGTGTGACTGTATGATTGTGAAAACCTTGCAACTGACACTCCCTTTATCCATTGTATGGACAGATGAGTAAGAAAATAAAGATAAAAAGTGAAAAAATAATAGGGGTGGATAAGGAGTATGGGATGTTTTAGGTGTTCTTTTTAATTTTTATTCTTTTTTTTTTGGAGTAATGAAAACGTTCAAAATTGATTGTGGTGATGAATGCACAAATATATGATAAAACCATGAACCACTGATTGTACACTTTGGATAATTATCTGGTATGTGAATATATATCAATAAAATTGCATAAAAAATCCATGCAACAAATATTTTTTAAACATCTACTATGAATCAGGTAATGTGCTGAGCATTGGGGATACAATAGTGAAAAAAAAAAAAAACCTAACAGCTGTATTCTGCCCTCATGGAGCTTATGGCCCACTTGGTATCAAGTCACACAAATGTAAATTGTGCTACAAAGGAGAGGTGAGGTTTCTGTGAGAGCCTATAAATTCTGGGGTGGGAGGGATGGAGATTTAACCTAGTTTGGAAGGTCAGGAAGACGCCCCTGAGAAACTAAGCCTGGCTGAGTTCTGAAGGATAAGTTAGAATTAGCTGGATAATGAGGGGAAGGGCAGCTTAGACAGAGCGTCTAGCAGGTAGGCCTCCAGATTACTCTCAAATTCAAAACACCATTTTGATGTTTTGCTATCACACTGGCCCTACCATCACAACTCACCCTCCAGCTGCTCCTGTGAGATAATGTATTCTAAGTTCCCCCTGACCTCAGTGTCCAGAGTTTCATGGTAATGAAATGAAACATTTTCATTACTCCACCCATCAATCACACACTTGACTGCCAACCACTGATGTTCCACCCTAGACTCCCCTAAAGGCTGCAGCCCACAATTTCCATTGCCCTGTGTCTGATTGTGCTCTGGAAGGCCCTGGGTGGTGTGCTGTATACTTCCCTAGGAACTGTGAGCAACCAATAAATCTAACTTAATTCAAATCCCTCTCCTCTCCTTGTTTCCACACCTGATTTTACCATACCTAAATAATTTAAGTCTTTAACAATCTAAGACAGGCCTGTGGTGGGAAGGAACACAATAAGTACTACAATTAGATCTAGGCGGTCTGGGATCCAGAGCCCAAGTTCTTAACTTTTATGCTATAGGGAATTTCTATCAAGTTCTTTTCTGATGGCTTCTATTTTCTCTCTAAAGTAGGAAAGTTATATCCTCTGCAAAAAGTGAGGGTGGAAGAGTCCAGACTTCAAATAGACATATAAATGAAGCACATCTGGTTAGGATGAAGGCAAATCAGACTAAAGGGTAAAGGATGATAGTGACTATATTTTAAAACCTCAACTTCTGTGTGAGACCAAGGGAAGAGATGTTTGTTTGGTGCAGGATCTATATTTTCTGCAGCACACTAAATAATTTAACTTGTACGGTCAGTTTTGGCAGAGAATAAAAATAAATTTGCAGGGCCCCCCAGAGGAACTTGGGAAAAATGCAGAAATGTTGGACTTCCCCACCTGGATTATTACTGATATTCTCACAAAAATTAAGGACTTAACAATTTAGTAGGCCAAGCCCTTGATCTTGGGTCTTGCCCTTAGGAAGCTTGTTACTGCAAAGGAGAGGCTAAGCCTCCTTATAATTGTGCCTCAGAGTCTTCCCCTAAGTACCTCTTTGTTGTCAGATGTGGCCTCTCTCGCTCTCTCTAAGCCCACTTGGCAAGGGTACTCACTGCCCTCCCTTCTATGTGGAACATGACCCCCAGGAGTGTAAATCTTCCTGGCAATGCAGGACATGACTCCCAGGGATGAGCCTGGACCTGGCACCATGGGATTGAGAAAATCTTGACTAAAAGGGGATGTAAAATGAAACAAAATAAAATTTCAGTGGCTGAGAGTTCTCAAATGGACTTGAGAGGTCATTCTAGAGGTTATTCTTATGCAATATATAGATATCTCTTTTTAAGTTTTAGTGTATTGGAATAGCTGGAAGGAAATACCTGAAATTGTCAGTCTGCAACCCAGTAGCCTTGATTCTTGAAGACGACTGTATAACTATGTAGCTTACATGGTGTGACAGTGTGATTGTGAAAACCTTGTGGCTCGTACTCTCTTTATCCAGGGTATGGATGGATGAGTAGAAAAATGGGGACAAAAGCTAAATAAAAATAGAGTGGGATGAGGGGGATGGAATAATTTGGGTGTTCTTTTTTACTTTTATTTTTTTTCTTATTTTCATTCTTTTTGGAGTAAAGGAAATGTTCAAAAATTGATTGTGGCGCATAACTATGTGATCATACTGTGGACAGTTGATTGTATACCATGGATGATTAAAAAAAATAATAAAAAAATAACACAGGGGCTTTTTGTCCACCATGCTACGTCAGCATGCAACCCTTTCCTTAGTAGCGAAAGAAACTCCAGAAACTTAAACTTTATCATTAAGTCTCTCAGCGACCACCCCTGACATCTGCTTATAAAGATAAACAGCTTCTCCTCCCCACATCCTACCTGAGTTTGCACCCCCCTCGAAAGTAAAATACTAACTCCCCAATCCCCACTCTTGCTTGACCAAGGCTCCACTCATACGAAATCATAAAGACATCGTCCCAGGTCCACTGGAACCTTTTGCTCCCACCTGTACTGTCGAGCCTGCACACCTGATGTGTTTCCCCGTATGACCTCCCTATTTTGGGATGTGAGGACTAACAAACTTTTCTTTCACCCATCTCTGGTGTCACTCATCCTCACCCGACTACCAATAAAGAGATCCTTTCAACTCACATCTGATCAAGGTTTGCTAAAAATTATCAGAGACCATGCTTGCCATTTACTGAGACTTTCACTAACTTAACCTTAGAAAAGGAAATAAGTGATTAAACCAGGAAACCTGATATTAATAATCAGCCATTAACTGATTCTTATTTGCCTCACTCCAAATGTTCTTCTCCAAAAGTAGCTGATCAACTCACTTAAAATAGTTTTATTTCCTTAATTAATATGCAGTGCACAGTCAGCTTTATAGTTGCATTATCTTTTTCATTTCCCCCTTTCAAATATTGTCTTTGATTTCTGTGATTCCGTATATTAGTTAAAAGTGTGTTTTGGCTAAAAAGGGAAATCTTAGTTTGTCTATATGTTACTAGAATAAAAAAAAAAAAAAAAACACCTTAGGACTGTACAACGCAAACAAGCCATGGACTATAGTTAGTAATAAAGTTATAATAATATTCTTTTGTCATTTGGAACAAATGTACTACTCTAATGCAAGTTGTTAATAATGGGGGTATATATGGGAACCCTATATTTTCTGCATGATTTTTCTGTAAACCTACAACTTCTCTAATAAAAAATAAATGTGAAAAAAAATTGATTGTGGTGATGAATGAATAATTTATATGATGGAACTATGAACAGTTGCACACCATGGATGATTGCATGGTATGTGAATATATCTCAATAAAACTGAATTTTTAAAAAGTGGGGGTGGTATAAGGCAGTGGACTCTTAGCTATGACACCAAAAGCAAGAGCAACAAGGAAAAAGAAATAGATAAATTAGACTTCACCAAAACTAAAAACATTTATGCAAAGAGCATTATCAAGAAAGTGTAAAGACAATTCACAGAAGGGGAAAAAATACTGGAAATAATATGTCGCATAAGGGTTTAATATCCAGAAAATATAAAAAATTCCTGCAACTTAACAATTAAAAGACAAACAATCCAATTAAAATAAAAGCGGACAAAGGACTTGAATAATCATTTCTCCAAAGAAGATATACAAATGCTAATAAGCATATGAAAAGACCCTCAACATCAATAGTCATTAGGGAAATGCAAATCAAAATCACAATGAGATACAACTTCAGACCCAATGGAATGGCTATATTTACAAAATGGAAAATAACAAGTGCTAGATGTAGAGAAACTGGAACTCTCATGCATAAATGTTGGGAATGTAAAATGATAAAGCTCACTCTGGAAACAATTTGGTAGTTCCTCAAAAAGTTACACACAGAATTACCATATGACCCCGCAATTCCACTTCTAGTTACGTACCCCAAAGAACTAAAGCAGGGACTCAAACAGATACTTGCATACCAATGCTCACAGCAGCGTTATTCACAATAGCCAAAAGGTGGAAACAACCCAAGTGTCCATCAGCAGATGAATGGATAAACAAAATGTGGTATATCCATACCATGGAGTAGAATTTGGCCATAAAGAATAAAGTTCTGATACATTCTACAACACATATGAACCTTGAAAATATTATGCTAAGTGAAATAAACCAAACAAAAAAGGACAAATATTATATGAGTCTACTCATATGAAGTACCTGGAATAAACAAATTCACAGAGACAAAGAAGATTAGAGAGAAGGTGTGCCAGTTTGAATGTATTATGTCCCCCAAAACACCATTATCTTTGATGCAATTTGTGTGGGCAGACATATTAGTGTTGATTAGATTGTAATTCTTTGAGTGTTTCCATGGAGATGCAATCCACCCAACTGTAGTTGATAACTCTGATTGGATAATTTCCATGGAGGCGTGGCCCCACCCATTCAATGTGGGCCTTGATTATTTTACTAGAGCACAATATAAGTTCAGACATAAGGAGCAAGCTTGCTACAGCCAAGAAGGACACTTCGAAGAATGCACAGGAGCTGAGAGAGAAGCTGCAGATGAGAGACAGTTTGAAGATGGTCATTGAAAGCAGACTTTTGCTATGGAGAAGCTAAGAGAAGACAAACGCCCCAAGAGCATCTGAGAGTGACATTTTGAGGAGAAGCTGAAGCCCAAAGAGGAATGTCCTGGGAGAAAGCCATTTTGAAACCAGAACTCCAGAGCAGACGCCAACCCCGTGCCTTCTCAGCTAACAGAAGTTTTCCGGATGTCACTGGCCATCCTTCAGTGAAGGTACCCTTTGTTGATGGACATTTTATGGCCTTAAGACCGTAACTCTATAACCAAATAAACCCTATTTTATAAAAGCCAATCCGTTTCTGGTGTTTTGCATTCGGGCAGCATTACCAAACTAGAACTGAAGGGAAGGGACAATGGGGAGTTACTGCTTAAAGGGCAAGTAGTTTTTGTTTTGGATGATGACAAAGTTTAGTAATGGAAGGTGGTGATGGTAGCAAAAAAAATATAAAAATAATTAATGCCACTGAAGTATACTCTTAAAAATGGTTAAAATGGCAAATTTTATGTTATAAATATGTCATCAAAATATAAAAGTAGGGTGGGTAGAGGCATGGAGGTTTACTGAAAAGTACTGAAAAATGAGAGTAACACAAGTGAATTTACAACAAATCATAAATACAATTTCTTGAGTTACGCTGGCATAGATTATTTAGCTTACCAATATCATCTCAACAATTAAATTTAAGCACTATTTTTCTAAAATGGCAAGCTGAAACCACAATAAAAATACACACACCTAGTGTAATACATCACAGCCTCTTCATAATCCCCAGAGTTGAAAGCGTCATTTCCTTTTTCCTTTTCATGAGTAGCAAGAAAATCCTTTTCCTTGTCAGTTAGACCTGGAAATAAACATGTATGTGAAAAAATAATTTTAAAAATTCAAATACAAGAATGCTAATTTTAACAGTAGAAAATCATAAACCAAAAAAACAAAAATACTATCTAACTCATTCTATGAAACAAACATCACTCTAATACCAAAACCTGATAAAGATACTACAAGAAAGGAAAAACAAACCAATGGAGATGCAAAAATCCTCGACAAAATACTTGCAAATCGAATCCAATGGCACATTAAAGAATTATACACCACAACCAAGTGGGGTTTAGTCCAGGCATGCAAGGGTGGTTCAACACAAGAAAATCAATCAATGCAATACAATACATTAACAAACTGAAAGGGAAAAATCACACGATCATCTCAATTATCGCAGAAAAGACCTTCGAGAAAATTCAGCATCGTTTCTTGATGAAAGCACTTCAAAAGGCAGGAGTCAAAGGAAACTTCCTCAATATGAAAAAGGGCATGTATGAAAAACCACACAGCCAGCATTGTTCTCAACAGTGAGAGACTGAGCGCCTTCCCCCTAAGATCAGGAACGAGACAAGGATGCCCACTGTCACCACTGTTATTCAACACTGTGCTAGAAGTTCTAGCTAGAGCAATTAGGAGCAAATTGGGAAAGAAAAAGAAATAAAAGGCATCCAAATCTGAAAGGAAGAAGCAAAACTGTCATTATTTACTGATGACATCCTATATTTGGAAAATCCTGAGAAATCTATAACAAAGCTACTTGAGCTAATAAACAAATTTAGCAATGTAGAGGGATACAAGATTAATACACAAAAATTAGTAATATTTCTATACACTAGTAATGACCTGAGGAAGAAATTAAGAAAAAAATTCCATTCACGACAGCAACTAGAAAAATCAAGTATCTAGGAATAAAGTTAACCAAGGATGTAAAGGACCTGAACACAGAAAACTATAAAATATTGCTAAAAGAAATCAAAGAACCTAAATAGATAGAAAGATATTCTGTGTTCATAGATAGGAAGGCTAAATATTGTTAAGATGTCAATTCTACCCAAATTGATCTACAAATTCAATGCAAAACCAATCAAAATTCCAACAACCTACTTTGCAGAATTGGAAAAGTTCGTTATCAAATTTATTTGGAAGAGAAAGGGGCCTTGAATAGCCAAAAGCATCCTAAAAAAGAACGTAGTGCAAGGACCTATACTTCCTAACTTTCAAACTTATTATAAAGCTATGGTGGTCAAAACATCATGGTATTGGCACAAAGACAGACATACTGATCAATGGAATCAAATTGAGAGTTTAGAAATAGACCCTCAGATCTCTGGTCAATTGATTTCTGACAAAGCCCCCAAATCTACTGAACTGGGACAGAACAGTCTCTTCAACAAATGGGGCTAGGAGAACTGGATATCCATAACCAAAAGAATGAAAGAGGACTCCTACCTCACACCCTGTACAAAAATTAACTCAAAGTGGATCAAAACCTTAAATATAAGAGCCAGTACCATAAACTTCTAGAAGAAAATATAAGGAAACATCTTCAAGACCTAGTAATAGGAAGTAGCTTCTTAGACCTTATACCCAAAGCCCAAGAAACAAAAGAAAAAATAGATAAATGGGAACTCCTTAAGATTGAACACTTCTGTACTTCAAAGGACTTTGTCAAAAAGGTGAAGAGGCAGACAACTCAATGAGAGAAAATATTTGGTAACCATATATCTGATAAGGTTTTGATATCCAAAATATATAAAGCAATCCTACAACTCAACAACAAAGAGAAAAAACAAATGGCTAAAAAGCACATGAATGGTGGTACTATGAACAACTGATTGTACGCTTTGTATGACTGTATGGTATGTGAATCTATCTCAATAAAATTTAATTATTTTTTTAAAAAGCACATGAGAAGATGCTCATCTTCATTAGCTATTAGGGAAATGCAAGTCAAAACAACGAGATATCATCTCACACCTGTAAGAATGGCTGTCACTAAACAAACAGGAAACTACAAATGTTGGAGAGGATATGGTAAACCGGAACACTTATTCACTGCTGGTGGGAATGTAAAATGGTACAGCCAATGTGGAAGACAGTTTGGCGATTCCTCAGAAAACTAAATATTGAGTTGCCCTACAACCCAGCAATTCCACTACTTGGTATATAAGCAGGAACATGAACAGACATTTGCACACCAAGGTTCATAGTGACATTATTCACAATTTCCAAAAGATGGAAACAATCCAAGAGTCCATCAACAGATGAGTGGATAAACAAAATGTGGCATATACATATGATGGAATATTATGCAGCAGTAAGAAGGAATGAGGTCCAGAAGTATGTGACAACATGGATGAGCCTTGAGGACAACAGTGAGTGAAATAAGCCAGACACGAAAGGGCAGATATTGTATGATTTCACTAATATGAACTAACTAGAATCTGTAAACTCATAGTCTTAAAATGAAGAATATAGGATACCTAGAGATAGACAGCACTAGAGAAGAGGAGCAGTACCTTATATGTACAGAATTGTTAATGAGGTTGAACTTAAATGTTTGGGAATGGATAGAAGTGATGGTAGCTCATTATTGGATTATAAATAATCGTGCTGTATTGTAGGTGAATTTGATTGAAAGTGGTTGTTTAAAGTCATGTATGTCACCAATTAACACTACAAAAATATAAGTTCTTGCATGAACTACTACAAATGTTAAAAAAAGTGATAATAATGGAGGAGTATATGTGAAAACCATAGCTACTGCCAACTATGGAATACAGTGAACAGTAATATTTTAATATTCTTTCATCAACAAGAAATATACTACACCAACACATCAACAGTGGGTGGGGATAAGGGATATGGGAGAATTTGGCTTTTATTTTTCATTCTTATTTCTGTTCTGGAGTAATCAAAGTGTTCTAAAATTGATCATGGAGATGCATGCACAACTAGGTGATGATACTGTAAACCAGTGATTACATACTTTGGATGATTTGTGTGGTGTGTGAATATATCTCAATAAAATCAATGTAACTGAATCTCAAAAACAATTGACACAATTGAACACCTTAACAGAGAAAAGAAGGAATGAAAAACAAACAGATTATGGTAAGAAAAATAGGCTTATATTTTGAAGTTTTACTAAATATGAAGTTAAGTAGTTAAAAAGGTAGAAGTTAATTTATTAGGGTTGGTCAACTCTAGGGAAAATCCATAAACTTTTAATGGAATTCTGCAGCACTTCAGAAGGATGTCTGCTAGGTCAACAGCTTTTATTATAATTCAGAAATTTTAAAGTCTACTAAATTATTCCTATTTTCCCCACAATTACCTGCTATGTCTATTCTTTTCTCAATTTTTGACAAATGTGACTTGTTGTTTATTACAGTCTTTTCTTTGTAATCTTCATCAATTTTTGAACATTCCTTTTCCACATCAAATCTTAAATGAAAGAACAATAAAATCTGGGTGGGAAAGTGCCATACAAGCAAGAAAATACAATTTTTCTTGATATTCTTTTATTTGTATCTGTGAGCCTCTGAACACACATTCAAAAATGCATAATAGGTTTGTATTACCAGTCATGTGAATTCTCTCTTAGAAAATGTCCAATATAGTAAGGACTTAAAAATTAATCAGATCTAAACTGCTCAGGACTTGGTAATTAAAACTGTCACCAATCTCAGTTTTTAATGGGTTGTTCTTTTTTATTTTGTATGAGGATAAGGATTACATTATGTATTTTGGGTTGGTTTTATAAAAAGGATGCAGTAGTTTTTTATTTAATGAAAACAAGATCACCAGTGCTTAGCCTAGATCCTTTTAGTACTCTTCTGAAATAACTTGGTATTCTTCACATATTCTGGATTACATTCAAGTTATTACAATAAGTTATACTACAGAATTTTTCAGTGACAAATTTTATATAAAAAAATATAAAACATACTTATCCCACTCGGCATAGTCCCTTGGGATTTTTTTAGCCGGTCTACTTTTAGAATTTTTTTCCTGAAAGAATAAAATCATTTTTGGAGACATATTTAATCTAAGATTAGCAAATTTTACTGTAAATACAATGAGAAGTATTAGATTAAGATATACATATTGAATAGATAAGAACAACAGATGCCCCTGAAGTTATCACTACAGCATTGTCATTATTAACATAATATACAGCAGGTAAAAGAAAGGATTTTAAATTTTTAGTTATTTCTGGAGAAAACCTCCATGCCTTCAAGTACAAAAAAAGAATTTCTATTACTTTATTACTTAACGTACATGAAGTTAAATAATACACAAGTATGAAATATGTGATTATTACTGATTTTCTTATCATTTTAAAAAGGTACCAAACTGCCATTCCTTCTTTCAAAACCTTGACATTGGAGAAAAATAAGAATAACCACTTTGCTGTATTAGTCACAGATATTTTGTTTACAATGACAGTCATATAACTTGAACTAAAAAATTCTAGCAAAGAATAATAAACTACTGGCTCATGTAACCAAACCAATGAACAGGCCGGGTTTATTGCTGGATACAGGGACTTGTAAGCTCTCTTTACTCCCTCTCCACCTGTCCTTAGACTGTGCTTCTCTCTGGCTGCTGATTCCATTTTTTCCTATAGTTGCTCCCTTTCTCCATATAGCAGGAAACATGGCTAGAAGCAGTTCTGGAATTACAACCTCACAGGCCTCCTGATCAAAGAGAAAAAAGAGAATGACTCTTTTCCCTGGCTTCAGGTAGAGAAATCCTAAGGAAGGGCTCTGACTGGCCAGCTTGGGTCATGTGACTTTCCTTGACTAAGCACTAGATTGGTGGGATCAAGGGACCCAAACTGGGTCACACGCCCACTGCCGAGGATGGGGGCAGGCTCTGCACCAGAAGAGCACAGAGAGATGTGCTGACAATGCCATTATGCTCACAAATGGCTAATCTCTAGAACAAGTAAAATTTTATGGTTAGATAGGTACTAGGACTAAGGAATGCTAAGTTTAAAAAATATGTCTATATAGTCTTTAGAAAGGGAAATATAGCAGAACTTATAATAATAGTTACAAATCTTCACTTATTAGCTTTGTGACTGCTAATAAATAAATTAGCAACACTAGGGATTATAAACTGTATAGAAGAGAACTACATAGTCTTTAAAGGATCAATAAATATCATCTGGTGCTTCAACTTTATTTTCTGCTTATAAAAACACTGTTATATTTCCAGGGTACAGACTTGGTACATAGTGGGTAATCAACAACTCATTATATATAACGGTGGAAGCCTTACCATATAGTACTATGCAAGCTCAGTTATCTGAGTAATTCCCAATGGGGAATGAAAATATCCAGGAACGTAAACTATTAGCAGAGCCATGGAATGGACTGTGCAATTAAAGTGCAAATACATACACTCCTGGCAGCAATGCCCAGGGGACAGGGGTTAGGCTCGTTACTATCAGGGTCAGGTGGATGGACCTTGCACTCAAACAGGTCCCTTGTCTATTAAATCCATAGATGCAAGACAAAATAGGGAACATTCACAGAGAAATAATCAGAAGGGGTTGAGGATAAGGAGAAAATAACATACACTAAATAGAGAAATGACATCTATAAGTGTTTGAAAGTATCTGTATAATACATTAAATCCATAATTAATTGAATTATATGATAAGATATTTCCTCCAATTTACCTCTACTGGATATTTAAAGTTATTCCCTGAAATTCCCACACACTGAATCAGACCATATATAATCATCAAAACTGGTCAGAGAAGAAGAAACAGAACAACAAAAGAAAAAATGAGGAAAAGCAGTAAACACTAGAAGCAAGTCTTCAGAGGAAAAAGCTACAGTATTTCACTTTGATCTCTAATTGATGAGATGTACCCTACTCAATAAGGTAAAAAAGTCCCAGCTAAAACAAGTCCCCAACTCTGCTGGAGGACATCACACTTTGACCATTCCATTTACACCAAGATAACTCTCTTAATAAACAACAAAAACTTCTCTCCCTTCCAACCCTACCGTCATCCCTCAATAAAGCCTACTTTGCCAACATGAAGGCAGCTGTTTGAACCACGAACTGGAGGTAACTTATCTTCTGTTCCTGGAAATGTGTCTGTTTCATGGAAGTGTATTTTATGGACGTGTATTTTATTTTCTTCTTTTTTAATTTCGGATACCCAACCCTGAGAAAAAGGGAAAAAAAGAAGATAATTATAGTTTAAATAATTAGTCACTTACTGAAAGGACCATACATCATGATAGATTCCTGAAGTTTAATTATTTGACTGACAATCTGATCACACCATTTTCTCAGAAATGTTGTTCCTACTTTTATTTAACTTGCTAGGTCATATTTATCACTCTTTACAGAAAGCTTTTCCTGAATTTCCTGGTTGTGCTCCTCTTTATACATTACCATATAAACTTTTTAAATTCAGTTTTATTTAGATATATTCACATACCATACAATCATCCTCAGCGTACAATCAATTGTTCATAGTACCATTATATAGTTGTGCATTCATCACCACAATCAATTTTTGAACATTTTCATTACCACACACATAAAAAGAATGAGAATAAAAGTTAAAGTAAAAAAGAACATCCAAAACATCCCATACTCCCATCCCTCCCTATTACTCATTTACTTTTTGTCCTCATTTTTCTATTCATCTGCCCATACACTGTATAAAGGGAGTGGAAGTCACAAAGTTTTCACAATCACACAGTGTGAGCTATATAGTTATACAATCTATAACTATACAATCATCTTCAAGAATAAAGGCTACCACAATTCAACAGTTTCAGGTATTTTCTTCTAACTATTCCAATGCACTAAAAACTAAAAAGGGATATCTCTATGATGCATAAGAATAATCTCCAGAATGACCTCTCAACTCTATTTGAGATCTCTCAGCCACTGAAACTCTATTTTGTTTCATTTCTCTTACCCCTTATGGTCCAAGAAGGTTTTCTCAATCCCACGATGCTAGGGCAAAGCTCATCCCTACAAATCATGCCCCACATTACCAGGGAGATTTACACCCCTGGGAGTCATGTCCCATGTAGGGAGGAGGGCAGTGAGTTTACCTGCAGAGTTGACTTAGAGAGAGAGGCCACATCAGAGCAACAAAAGAAGTTCTCTGGGGGTGACTCTTAGGTACAATTTTAAGTAGGCTTAGCATCTCCTGTGCAGTAACAAACTTCATAAGGGCAAGCCCCAAGATCAAGGGATCGGCCTTCTAAATAGGTAACCCCCAATGCTTGTAAGAATATCATTAATTCTCCAGGTGGGGAAATCTAATATTTTCACATTTTCCCCCAGTCCCTCAAGCGGACTGTTCCAGTTTGCTAATGCTGCTGTTAAGCAAAATATCAGAAATGGACTGGCTTTTATAAAGGGGGTTTATTTGGTTACAAATTTACAGTCTGAAGGCCATGAAAATGTCCAAATTAAGGCATCAGCACAAGTACACTTTCACTGAAGGAAGGCCAATGGCATCCAGAAAGCCTCTGTTAGCTGGGAAGGCACATAGCTGGCATCTGCTGATTCCAGGTTGTGTTCTAGCTCCTCTCTCAGCTCCTGTGTGTTCTTCAAAGTGTTGCTCTTGGGGCATTATGTCCTCTCTTAGCTTCTCTGGAACAAACTCTGCACTAGCATCTCTGAAGCATTAGCAAAAGTCTGCTTTCAATGGTCATCCCCAAAACATGTCTCTCAGCTGCTCTAAGGTCCTTCTGTTAGTGAGCTCTTTTATAGGACTCCAGTGATTAAATCGAGACCCACCCTGAATGTCCTTCAACAGATGAGTGGATACACAAAATGTGATACATACACATGATGGAATACTATGCAACAGTAAGAAGGAAGGAGGTCATGAAACATATGACAACATGGATAAAACTTGAAGATATAATGCTGAGTGAAATAAGCCAGGCACAAAAAGAGAGATACTGTATGTTACCACTAATGTGAACTCTGTGAAAAATGTAAAATATTTTTAGAATGTAGGGGACCTAGTGATAGACAGCAAATAGTGAAGGGGGGACGATAATCTAATAAAAACAGGTAAGTTACGGAGGGCAAACGTAATGTTATGGGAATGCCACCAGAGAACGGGTGGTTGGAGCTGGCAGATGAATGCAGAGAGGAGCAGCCTTCCATGCCCCGGGCACCCTCCTCAGGGCTTGGCTGGGGTGATAACCTTTCGCAGACCCATGGTCAAGAACTGCCATGCCACGGACTGGCAATTGGAGCAGACAGAAGAGCGTGGAAGGGGGCAGCTTCCCACACCCCATGCAGCCATCTTCACAGCTGGCTGCAGACATGACCCTTCACAGCCCCACAGCTGAGAGCTTCCTTGAGGGAATCTGGGATATGGCAGGCTTGTGATGGTGTCTACTCTTCCCCCACACAGCCCATGGTGTGAACAGTCTAGATGCAGAGGTGCTGCACGGAAATGCCAGGAGGCCTCCCCAATCCCAGGAATTAATCGGTGCATGGCAGACAAGGACTGTGAGGCATTTGAGCTGGAAGGTGAGACACGCAGCTCTGCAGCCCCAGAGAACTCCACCCGCAGCCATGGGAATGGCCAGGACCACTGTGTTCGGGAGCAGACTCCCTGCCAAACAGCACAGGCCATGCTCCTCAACCACAGGGATGGCAGTCACCAGTGCACATGGAAAACTGGTGCACTGATTAGATTTCCACATGGTTTGGACCTCCACTCAGAGTGTGGATGAGGTTGGGAGAGAAATGGCTTGAGGGTAAGAGGTAGCTCAAGAGTACAATCTCCTGGTAGGTCGGGAAAGTACACTCTACCAAGCTGTAGCTCTGCCAAATTATTGACAAATGTTCAAATAATCCTACATATCCTAAAATAACCCTCTCAAGAGAATCAAATGCCAAGAGGCCAAAAACAACAGAAAATTATAAAGCATATGAAGAAACCAGAAGATATGGATAACCAAACATCCAAATTAAAAAGCCAGAGGAGACACAGAACTTGGAGGAATTAATCAAAGAGGTACACACAAATATCAGTGTCACAGCTCCAGATATAAAGGACATGAAGAATACCCTAGAGGAGCATAAAGAATTTGAAAAAGTAAATAAAAAATAGTGGATCTTATGGAAGTAAAAGATACTGTTGAGCAAATTAAAAATATTCTTCAGACACAAAGCAGCAGATTTGAAGAGCGAGAGGAATGACTTCTTGAACTCAAAGACAAGCCAATGGAATGTGAAAGCACAAAAGAATGAATGGTGAAAAAAACTGAAAAATTTGAAATGGACCTCAGGGAAATGATGGACAACATGAAGTGCACAAATACAAGGATCATTGGTATCCCAGAAGGGGAAGAGAAGAGAAAAGGGTGGGGAAGAGAAGAGTAAAGGGCTGGGAAAAGTATTCAAAGACTTGTTGGGGAAAACTTCCCAACCCTTCTAAACAACATAAATATGCAAATCAAAGATTCCCAATGAACTCCAAATAGAATATATCCAAATAAACCCACACTGAGACATTCTGATCAGATTATCAAATGCTGAAGAGAAGGAGAAAGTTCTGAAAGCAGCAAGGGAGAAGCGATTCACCACATACAAGGAAAACAACATAAGACTAAGTACTGACTACTCAGCAGGCACCATGGAGGAAAGAAAGCAGTGGTATGACATATTCGAAATTCTGAAGGAGAAAAATTGCCAGACAAGAATTCTTTATCCAGCAAAGCTCTCCTTCAAAATTAAGGGAGAGCTTAAAATTTTCACAGACAAACAAATGCTCAGAGAATTTGTTAACAAGAGACCTTCCCTACAAGAAACACTAAAGGAAACTCTACCAGCTGAGAAAAAAAGACAGAAGAGAGAGGCCTGAAGAAGGGCAGAGACTGAAGAGTATTAGTAAGGGTAACTTAAAGGAAATAAAGAGAGAGGGGGGAAAACAGAACTGACAACTAAAACCAAACGATAAGAATGGCTGATTCAAGATCTGCCTTCACAGTAATAACACTGAATGTGATTAAACTCTCAATTACAAGATAAAGATTGGCAGAATGGGTTAAAAAATACGGACCATCAATATGCTGCTTACAAGAGACTCATCTTAGACCTAGAGATACAAAGAAATTGAAAGTGAAGGGATGGAAAAAATATTCTATGCAAGCTACAGCCAAAAGACAGCAGGGGCAGCAATACCAGTATCAGATAAAATAGACTTCAAATGCAAGGAAGTCACAAGAGACAAAGAAGGACACTATATACTAATAAAAGGGACAATTCAACAAGAACAAATAATCATAAATGTTTATTCACTCAATCAAAGGACTCCAAACTACATGAGATAAACATTGGCAAAACTGAAGGAAGCAATAGATGTTTCCACAATTATCATGGAAGACTTCAATATATCACTCTCTCCTATACGCAGATCAACCAGACAGGACCATAAGGAAATTGAAAACCTAAACAATCTGATACATGAATTAGACTAAACAGACATATATAGAGCATTACATCCCAAATTACCAGGATATACATTCTTCTCTAGTGCTCATGGAACTTTCTCCAGGATAGATCATATGCTGAGACATAAAACAAGCCTTGATAAATTTAAAAGATTGAAATTATTCAAAGCCCGTTCTCTGACCACAATGGAATGCAATGAGAAGTCAATAACCATCAAAGATCTAGAACATTCACAAATATCTGGAGGTTAAACACACTCCTAAACAATTGGTGGGTTAAAGAAGCAATTGCAAGAGAAACTGCTAAATATCTAGGGACAAATGAAAATGAGAACACAATACATCAAAACTTATGGGATGAGCTCCCAGCGATGCACCAGCTGGACAACGTCTGCTAAATCCACAGGGACTGTATACTTGGTGAAACCGGGAGTCTGCATTCTGAAACGAGTGGATGAGCTGGCTGAAAGTCCGGCGGCTGTGCTGCGGTGTGGGGAAACCATGGGTTGGCGTTTGGAGATGGACTATTTCCTTTAAAAAAACAAAAAACCCGGGAGCAGCTGCGGTTAAGATGGTGAGAACCACGCAGTGAAGCACAGCAGGAGCAGAATGTGCCAACGTCTCAGTGTCTGGCATGGAGGATAGCCCGCTGATGATTTTCTCAGGGCCAAGGGTGCAGAGGGGAGCCAAAATGAGAAAGAAACTGTGCCCCTTGCAACCATCTCCCTAGCAGGTGGGGGACGCTCCTGCCCGGGCCCAACCCTCAGCTCAGAGCTGCGCCAAGAAACCCAGTGTGACAGGGAATCTTTCCCACAGCACCACACACAAGCCACAATATCAGCCATGGACAGTGGCCTTTACTATACCCACGGCTGATTGTCCCGGGGATGGGAGGGCAGAGCTGTGCGAAAAGGGGGAAGTTAATGTGTCCCATTCAACCATCTTTGAAGTGGGCTGGGAACACCCCTGCACAGCCCGGCAGCCCAGGGTTTCCCTGGCGGGCCGGCGCGCACTTGTGACATGGCACAGCCTTCCCTCAGCAGACGTCCTGGAAGAGCACGGCTGAGAAGGGGGACCCACTCAGAAAACCCAGGGACCCTATACAAATGCCGGGGAGTTGTGGGTCAGTGGCAGAGACAATCTGAGGCAAGACTGAAATGAAGGCTTACACTCTTGCAACAGCCTTAAACCTCCGGGAACACCTGTGAGGTCTGATTATTAAAGCTGCCCTGCCTCCCTAACCACCCAGACACACTCCCCACATTCAGGGCAGACAGCATCAACAACACACCCAAACTCAGTGCACCAATTGAACCCCACAAGAATCAGATCCCCACACACCACCAAGACAAAGTTGGGGAGAACTGACTTGAGGGGAATAGAAGATGCCATCTGCTGGTTAGTTAGAGAAAGTGTACGCCACCAAGCTGTAGATCTGACAAATTAGAGATCAGTATTTTTTTATATCCAGAAAGAACTCTATCAAGTAAAGCAAATACCAAGAGGCCAAAAACAACAGAAAATTTTAAAGCATATGATAAAACCAGACAATATGGAGAATCCAAACCCAAACACCCAAATCAAAAGATCAGAAGAGACACGGTACTTGGCACAATTAATCAATGAATATAGGACAATGAGAGCATGGCACAGGATATAAAGGATATGAAGAAGAGCATGGCACAGGATATAAAGGACATAAAGAAGACCCTAGAAGAGCATAAAGAAGAAAATGCAAGAGTAAATAAAAAAATAAAAGATCTTATGGAAATAAAAGAAACTGTTAGCCAAATTAAAAAGACTCTGGATACTCATAATACAAGATTAGAGGAAGTTGAACAACAACTCAGCGTCCTCGAGGACCACAGAATGGAAAATGAAAGAACAAAAGAAAGAATGGGGAAAAAAATAAAAAAAATCAAAATGGATCTGAGATATGATAGATAAAATAAAACGTCCAAATTTAAGACTCATTGGTGTCCCAGAAGGGAAAGAGAAGGGTAAAGGTCTAGAAAGAGTATGCAAAGAAATTGCTGGAGAAAACTTCCCAAATCTTCTACACAATATAAATACACAAAGCAGAGAGGCGGGGCAAGGTGGTGGAGTGGGGAGGTGTACGTTTTAGTTACTCCTACAGGGCAGGAGGTAAAAAGCCAAGAACTGCGTGGACTGGACACTGCAGAGCAATTTGACTTTGGGCACACTTCATGCAATCCTCTTGAACACATGGAACTGCTAAGATCAGCAAAATCTGTAAGTTTTCGCAGCCAGGGGACCTGTGCCCCTCCCTACCAGGCTCAGTCCTGTGGGAGGAGGGGCCGTCAGCACTGGGAACGAGGAGAGAGAACTGCAGTTGCAGCCCTTATCGGAAACTCAATCTACTGATTCAAACTCCAATCATACATAGACTGAGACCAGACACTGGAGAATACGGGAGCAGCCAGCCCAGCGGAGAGGAGACAGGGATAGCAAAAATAGCAAGAAAAACCCAAAAAGAAAAGTGGATGCTTTTTGGAGTTCTGGTGAACATAGAATGGGGAACGGCAGAGCTCAGGCAGAGTCGCTCATATGCAAATCCAGAAGAAAAACTGGTTTCTCTGCCCCCCCCCCCCCCGGACCGTACCTTAATGGCCCTAATTGCTTTGTCTCTTAGCATTTCAATAACCCATTAGATCTGCAAGGAGGGCCTTTCTTTTTCTTTTTTTCTTTTTTTTATCTTTTTCTCTTTTTCTAAAACAATTACTCTAAGAAGCCCAGTACAGAAAGCCTCAAAGACTTGCAATTTGGGAAAGTCAAGACAAGAGCAGAACTAAGAGAGCTCTGAGGCACAAGACACTAAGTCCAGTGGCTGACAAAATTCACTAAACACCACAACTTCCCAAGAAAGGGGGGGCATCCTCTCACAGCCATCTTCCTGGTGGACAGGGAATACTCCTGCGCATCACCAGCCACACAGCCCAGAGCTGCCCCAGACAACCCAGTGTGATGGGAAGTGCTTCCAATAACACACTCACACACCACAAAATCGGGCATGGACATTAGCCTTCCCTGCACCCTCAGCTGGTTGTCCCAGAGTTGGGAAGGCAGAGCAGTGTGAATTAACACGCCCCATTCAGCCACCCTTTCAGCAGACTAGGAGCCTCCCTACACAGCCCAGCAGCCCACAACTGCCTTGGGGGGACAGCACTCAGCTGTGACATAGCACAGTCATCCCTCAACAGAGGACCAGAGGGTGCACGGCCTGGAAGTGGAACCCACTCACAAGTCTCAGGGGCCATATGACAATACCAAGGATTTGTGGGTCAGCGGCAGAAACAAACTGTGGCAGGACTGAACTGAAGGATTAGACTATTGCAGCAGCTTTAAATCTCCAGGAACACCAGGGAGATTTGATTGTAAGAGCCACCCCCCCGACCGCCCAGACACACGGCCCGTATACAGGATGGGCAATAACACCTACACACGCAAGCTTGGTACACCAACTGGACCCCACAAGACTCACACCCCCACTCACCACAAAGACAAAGTGGGGGGAGAACTGGCTTGAGGGGAATAGGTGGCTCACAGACATCACCAGCTGTCAGTTAAAGTGGACTCCATGAAGCTGTAGATTTGACAAATTAGAGATAAGGGTTTTAATCAATCTACAAATCCTAAAAGAACCCTATCAAGTTAAGCAAATGCCAAGAGGCCAAAAACAACAGAAAATTTTAAAGCATATGAAAAAACCGGATGATATGGATAACCCAAGCCCAAGCACCCAAATCAAAAGATCAGAGGAGACACAGTACTTGGAGCAATTAATCAAAGAACTAAAGATGAACGATGAGACCATGGCACAGGATATAAAGGACATGAATAAAAGCATGGCACAGGATATAAAGCGCATCAAGAAGACCCTAGAAGAGCATAAAGAAGAAATTGCAAGAGTAAATAAAAAACTAGATGATCTTATGGAAATTAAAGAAACTGTTGACCAAATTAAAAAGACTAGATACTCATAGTACAAGACTAGAGGAAGTTGAACAACGAATCAGTGACCTGAAAGATGACAGAATGGAAAATGAAAGAACAAAAGAAAGAATGGGGAAAAAAATTGAAAAATCGAAATGGAACTCAGGGATGATAGATAATATAAAATGTCCAAATATAAGACTCATTGGTGTTCCAGAAGGGGAAGAGAAGGGTTAAGGTCTAGGAAGAGTATTCAAAGAAACTGTTGGGGAAAACTTCCCAAATCTTCTAAACACCATAAATACACAAATATAAATGCCCAGCGAACTCCAAATACAATAAATCCAAATAAACACACTCCGAGACATATTCTGATCAGACTGTCAAATACTGAAGAGAAGGAGCAAGTTCTGAAAGCAGCAAGAGAAAAGCAATTCACCACATATAAAGGAAACAGCATAAGACTAAATAGTGACTACTTAGCAGCCACCATGGAGGCGAGAAGGCAATGGCGTGACATATTTAAAATTCTGAGAGAGAAAAATTTCCAACCAAGAATACTTTATCCAGCAAAACTCTCCTTCAAATTTGAGGGAGAGCTTAAATTTTTCACAGACAAACAAATGCTGAGAGATTTTGCTAACGAAAGACCTGCCCTACTTCGTATACTAAAGGGAGCCCTACTAACAGAGAAACAAAGAGAGGAGAGAGAGAGACAGAGAAATTTAACAGACATATATCGTACATTACATCCCAAATCACCAGGACACACATTCTTCTCTAGTGATCACGGATCTTTCTCCAGAATAGACCATATGCTGGGACATAAAACAAGCCTCAATAAATTAAAAAAAAAAAACTTGAATTTATTCAAAGCACATTCTCTGACCACAATGGAATACAAATAGAAGTCAATAACCATTAGAGACTTAGAAAATTCACAAACAACTGGAGGGTAAAAATGAGGGGGAGATGAAAACATTCCTGGATAATCAAAAGCTGAGGGACTTCATCACCAGTAGATCAGTCCTATAAGAAATGCTAAAGGGAATTGAGCAGGTGGA
Source organism: Choloepus didactylus (assembly GCF_015220235.1). Lineage (NCBI taxonomy): Eukaryota > Metazoa > Chordata > Mammalia > Pilosa > Megalonychidae > Choloepus > Choloepus didactylus. The sequence goes on along the minus strand of NC_051320.1, from coordinate 55,956,919 downwards.
AAGGAGGGGACACTAAACAATTGACCGAAACCACATGAAGAAATAAAGATTTCCAGTAAAGATCACATGGCAAATATAAATACCAATACTACTGTATTTTTGGTTTGTAACTCCACTATTTACTTCCTACAGGATCTAAAATACATAAACGGTAATGATAAATCAGTGGTTTTGGACTCAATGTAAAATACGTAATTTTTGACAAGAACTACATAAAGGTGGGGGAATGGAGTATAGGAACATAGTTTATGTGTCCTATTGAAGTTAAGTTGGTATCAAAGAAAAACAAGATTGTTATAGATTTAAGAGGTTAAATTTAGCCTCACAGTAAGTACAAAGAAAGTATCAGAGAATATGACAATAGAGATGAAAAGTAGAGTATGGGTTATGAGGAGTAGGGGAAGGGGCAATGAAGAGTTAAGAAATGAGTGGAGGGTTGCTGTTCGGGGTGAAGGGAAATTTTTAGTAATGGATGGTGGGAAGGTGATAGCATTGCAACATTCTAAATGTGATTAATCCCATAATGGAATGCTAGGGGGGGGTTGAATGGGAAGATTCAGGTTGTATATACATTTCCACAAGTGGGGAAAAAAAAAAAAGACAGTCTAAATAGATAATGACAATTAATGCCAAGGATGGTCCTGGATTGGATCTCAGGATGGAGGAGAGGAGGCTCAAAGGGACACATTTGGGACACAGAAAGGAAAAAAAAAGGAAATATAGAATGTAAGCTTTGTATCAATGTTGAATTTCTTGAACTTCTTAGCTACACTTAATGGGATTGCATAAAAGAATTTTCTTGTTCATAGGAAATGTGTATGTGAATTATATTGTTTGTTCAAGGATGTGTGCAGCCTGCTCTCATATATTCAGAAGACAGTGCAATAGATGATGGATGATAGGGAGGGAGGGAGGGAAAGAAAGAAACGGTGTGACAGGATGTTAAAGTTGGTGGATCGGGGTTTCAGGGGAGGGGGGTCGGGGTATGCTGGAGTTCTGTGTATGGGGTTTGTATTGTTTTTGCAACTGTTCCTGTAAGTTTCAATTTATTTCAAAATAAAATTAAAAAAAAAAACTTATTGGATGCAGCAAACTCAGTATTGAGGGGGGAAATTTATAGCTCTAAATGCATATATTAAAAAGGAAGAAAGAGCTAAAATCAAAGAAACTAACATAACAACTGAAGAAGCTAGAAAATGGTCAGCAAACTAATCCTAAAGCAAGTCAAAGAAAAGAAATAAGGATTAAAGCAGAAATAAATGATATGGAGAACAAAAACACAACAGATGGAATAAATAAAACCAAAAGTTGGTTCTTCGAGAAAATCAACAAGATTGACCCTCCTTTAGCTAGACTGAAAAAGTTAAAAAGAGAGAAGACCTAAATAAATACAATAATAAATGAGAGGGGGGACATTATTGTGTGTCCTGAAGAAATTTAAAAACTCGTAAGAGGATACTATGAACAACTGTACGCCAACAAACTAGGCAATTTAGAGGAATTGGATAATTTCCTGGAAACACATGAAAAACCTATTCTGACCAGAGAAGAAACAGAAGTCCTCAACAAACCAATCACAAGTAAAGAGATCCAATCAGTCATCAAAAAGCTTTCTACAAATAAAGGCCCAGGGCCAGATGGCTTCACAGGGGAATTCTATCAAACTTTCCAAAAAGAACTGACATCATTCCTACTCAAACGCTTTCCAAAAATTGAAGAAAATGGAGCACGACCTAACTCATTTTATGAAGCTGACATCACTCTAATACCAAAACCAGATAAAGATGCTACAAGAAAAGAAAACTACAGGCCAATCTCCTTAAGAATATAGATGGAAAATTTCTCAACAAAATGCTTGCAAATTGAATCCAAAGACACATTTAAAAAATCATACACCAGGACCAAGTAGGGTTCAACCCATGCATGCAAGGGTGGTTCAACATAAGAAAATCAAGGTAATACAATACATAAACAAAGCAAAACAGAAAAATCAAATGATCATCTCAATAGATGCTAAAAAAGCATTCGACAAAATTCAGCATCCCTTTTTGATAAAAACATTTCAAAAGGTAGAAATGAAGGAAACTTCCTCAGTATGATAAAGGGCATATATGAAAAACCCACAGCCAGCATAATGCTCAATGGTGAGAGACTGAAAGACTTTGCTCTAAGATCAGGAAAGAGACAAGGATGCCCACTGTCACTACTATTATTAACATTGCGCTAGAAGTTTTAGCCAGAGCAATCCAGCAAGACAAAGAAATAAAAGGTATCCAAATCAGAAAGGAAGATATAAAACTGTCATTATGGATATGATCTTATATTTGGAAAACCCTGAGAAATTGATGACAAAGCTACTTGAGCTTATAAACAAATTCAGCAAAGTGGTGGGATACAAGATTAATCCACATAAGTCAGTAATGGTCTTATACATGAGCAATGACTTAATGGAAGGGGCACTCAAGAAAAAGTTTCCATTAACAATAGCAACTAAAAAAATCAAGGTGGAGGCAGGGCAAGATAGCGGAGTGGTGAGGTATGGAACTGTCTAAAACAGCCAAGTGTTCAGGGAATTCAGTGACCGGTCACGCATCATACACCAATGTGGAACATGTCGAACAGCTGAGATCCCAGCGAAAAATTGTTTCCCTGGCCAAGGGGCTAATGCCCCTCCCCCCAAGGCACTGCAGACCATTTCGAAGCTGGTTACCAGAGCGAAAAAGAAACAAAGTGTGCTGCGAGCAAGGAGGGGGCTCAATCTGAACCTAACTGCAGAATTAACAAATTCAGGCTGCTGAGTAAAAGGTCCAAGTACAGATAAACCAGAAGTGGACATGCAAGGAGCCAGAGGAATCCATCTCAAAGAGGAGGTAGGGCTGACAACAACAGCAAAAAAATAAAAAAAAAAAAAAAAAAAAAAAACCAGAGACTTTTGGAGTTGGAGGTGTTCAGAATACTGGAAAAGGGCTGGGCTCCAAGAAAAAGGGGCACATAGAAATGGGTACCAATTTGGGCTCTGGCTCCCAAACCCAGGGAGCTGGGGTCTGGTTCTGAAAAGGGTTTTTTTGTTGTTGTTTTTTTCCTTCTTTTCCTTTCTGGCTTTCCAACTTTTTCATCTGGAAGAGTTCATAGTCCAAAGGGCTTAAGTTTAAATAGTCCATACTGGGGCTGAAAAAACTTGGGGGTTGGGGAAAGGCCCTGAAAAGGGATTTCTTTCTTTCCTTCTTTCCTTCTTTCCTCCCTCCCTCCCTCCCTTCCTTTCTTCCTTCTTTCCTTCATTCCTCCCTCCCTCCCTCCAGACCCCAGGAACTGGTAAACAGGAACCAGCTTGAGTCAGCCATGCCCCTGGCAGGGACAGTGCTTATGGAAAATTAAAGGCACCTGTGGCAACTCTTTACACTGGTGGGGAGCCACGGGCTGACAAACACCACCTTCTGGACAGGATAGGAAAAGCACAAAGTCTAGAGGCTTCACAGGAGGGTCTCATTCTCAGGGAAAATTCATACCCTCCTCCCGAGACCTGGCCCTCTCTGCACTGGGAAAATCTGATTGGGGTCAATCATATCTAAGGAGACCCACTCACAAAAAGGTTACATAGAGGCATGTCAAGAACCAGAAAAACAAGTGGTGAAAAATTCTGATCAAATAAACGGAAGCTATGTTAGAGGTCTAAAATAAGTTGAACTGAATACCAAAGGATAGAGAACAAAGCCAACCAACAAGAAAACACTAGGTAAAAGAGAAAAAACAGTCTCCAGAATAAACTAAACAAGAAAACCAGATGCCTAGACAGCTAAAAATAACAAGCCATACTAGGAAACACAAAAATATGGACCAGCCAAAGGAACAAACTAACACTTCAACTGAGATACAGGAATTGAAACAACTAATTAATAATCAAACAAATCTCTTAAATCAATTCACAAATAAAATCAATGAGTTGAGGGAAGATTTGGCAAAAGAGATGAAGGCTATAAAGAAGACACTGGGTGAAGATAAGGAGGAACTCAAAAGTATGAAAAACAAATGGCAGAACTTATGGAAATAAAAGGCACAATAACAGAGATGAAAAACACAATGGAGACATACAACAGCAAATTTGAAGAGGCAGATGAAAGGATAAGTGAACTAGAAGACAGGGCATCTGAAATCCTACACACAATGGAACAGATAGGGAAAACAATGGAAAAATATGAGCAGGTCTTAGGTAACTGATGACAACATGAAGTATATGAATATATGTGTTATAGGTATCCCAGAAGGAGAAGAGAAGGGAAAAGGTGCAGGGAGAATAATAAAAGAAATAATCACTGAAAATTTCCCAACTCTTATGAAAGACATAAATTACAGATTCAAGAAGTGCAGCATACCCCAAACAGAAAAGATCCTAATAGACCTACTCCAAGACACTTACCGATCAGACTGTCCAATGTCAAAGACAAAGAGAGAATTCTGAAAGCAGCAAGAGAAAAGCAATCCATCACATACAAGGGATGCTTGATAAGACTATGTACAGATTTCTCCACAGAAACCATGGAGGTGAGAAGACAGTGGTATGATATATTTAAGATGCTGAAAGAGAAAAACTGCCAACCAAGAATTCTATATCCAGCAAAACTGTCCTTCAAAAATGAGGGAGAGATTATATTTTCAGACAGACTAACACTGAGAGAGTTTGTGAACAAGAGACCTGTGCTTCAAGGAATACTAAAGGGAGTGCTACAGGCTGATAGGAAAAGACAGCAGAGAGAGGTTTGCAGAAGGGTATAGAAATTAAGACTATCAGGAAGGGTAAAAGAGAGAGAGAAAAAAATAAGATATGACATATAAAATCCAAAAGACAAAATGGTAGAAGAAAGTACTGCCCTTAAAGTAATAACACTAAATGTTAATGGATTAAACTCCCCCATAAAAAGACAAAGACTGGCAGAATGGATCAAAAAACAAGACCCACAAGAAACTCACTTTAGACACAGGATAAAAGATAGGCTGAAAGTGAAAGGTTGGAAAAAGATATTTCTCAAAAACAACAACCAGAAAAAAGCAAGAGTAGCTATATTAATATCAGACAAATTAGACTTCAAATGTAAAACAATTAACAGAGATAAAGAAGGACACTATATATTAATAAAAAGGACAAATCATCAAGAAAACTTAACAATCATAAATATTTATCCACTAAGCAGGATGACCCAAAATACAAGAGGCAAAGCTTGACAACACTGAAGGGAGGAGTAGATACCTCTACAATAATAGCTGGAGACTTCAATACAACCGCTCTCATCAATGGACAGAACATACAGACAGAGGATCAATAAGGAAACAGAGATGCTGAATGGCACAATAATGAACTAGACTTGACAGACATTTATAGAACACTATACCCCACAACAGCAAGATACACATTCTTCTCAAGTGCTCATGGATCATTCTCTAGGAAAGACCACATGTTGGGTCAAAAAGCAAGTCTCAACAAATTTAAAAAAACTGATATTATAAAAAGCACCTTCTCAGATCATAATGGAATGAAGTTGGAAATCAATAACAGGCAGAAGGTTGGAAAATTCACAAATATATGGAGGCTAAGTAACACAGTGTTAGACAACCAGTGGGTAAAGGAAGAAATTACAAGAGAAATTAGTAAATACCTCAAGGCAAATTAAAATGAAAACACAATATATTAAAACTTATGGGATGCCGCAAAGGCAGTGCTGAGAGGGAAATTTATTGCCCTAAATGCCTATATTAAAAGAGAAGAAAGAGCAAAAATTGAGGAATTAACTGTTCACCTGGAGTAAGTAGAGAAAAAACAGCAAACTAACCCCAAAGAAGACAGAAGGAAAGAAATAACAAGGTTAGAACAGAAATAAATGAAATTGAGAACAGGAAAACAGTAGAGAGAATCAACAAAACCAAAGTTGCTTCTTTGAGAACATCAATAAAATCGATGGACACCTAGCTAGGCTAACAAAAAGAGAAAGAGAGGGAGAGGGAGAAGGAGAACTACAGGAAAAGAAAATCAAGAAAAAAATTCCATTTACAACAGTGTTCTGGTTTGCTAATGCTGCTGGAATGCAAAACACCAGAGATGGATTGCTTTCTATAAAAGCGGGGTTTATTTGGTTACACAGTTACAGTCTTAAGGCCATGAAGTGTCCAAGGTAATGCATCAGCAATCAGGTACCTTCTCTGGAGGATGGCCTGTGGTGTCCAGAAAACCTCTGTTAGCTGGGAAGGCACGTGGCTGGCGTCTGCTCCAAAGTCCTGGTTTCAAAATGGCTTTCTCCCAGGACGTTCCTCTCTAGGCTGCAGTTCCTCAAAAACGTCACTCTCAGTTGCTCTTGGGGTATTTGTCCTTTCTTAGCTTCTCTGGAGCAAGAGTCTGCTTCTAACGGCCGTCTTCAAAATGTGTCTGATCTGCAGCTCCTGTGCTTTCTTCAAAGTGTCCTTCTTGGCTGTAGCTCCTCTTCAAAATGTCACTCACAGCTGCACTGAGTTCCCTCTGCCCGTCAGCTCATTTATATGGCTTCACTGATCAAGGCCCACCCTAAATGGGTGGGGCCATGCCTCCATGGAAATATCCAATCAGAGTCGTCACCCACAGCTGGGTGCGGTGCATCTCCAAAGAAACACTCAAAGAAATCTAATCAAAACTGATAACATCTGCCCACGCAAGATTATATCAAACATAATGGCGTTTGGGGGACACAATACATTCAAACTGGCACAAACAGCAACCAAAAGAATCAAGTATTTAGGAATAAACTTAACCAAGGTGACAAATGATCTTTACAGAGAAAACTACAAGAGAGGGAGAGGGAGAAGGAGAATGTAAATAAATACAATCAGAAATGGGAAAGGGGACATAACTACTGATCCTGCAGAAATAAAGGTGATAATGAGAGGATACTACGAACAACTATATACTCATAAAGTAGATAACTTAGATGAAATGGACAACTTCCTAGAAAAGCATGAACACTGACTCAAGAAGAAACAGCACCCTCAACAACCAAGCACAAGTAAAGAGACTGAGTCAGTCATCAAAAAACTCTCAAAAAAGAAAAGCCAAGGACCAGATGGCTTCACATATGAATTCTACCAAGCATTCAAGAAAGAATTAGTACCAATCCTGCAAAAACTCTTCAAAAAAATTGAAGAGGAGAGAAAACTACCTAATTCATTCTATGAAGCCAACATCACAACACCCTAATACCAAAGTCAGACAAAGATAATACAGAAAAAGAAAATTATAGACCAATCTCTTTAATGAATATAGATGCAAAAACCCTCAAGAACAGACTCACAAATTGAATCCAGCAGCACATTAAAAGAATTATACACTATGACCAAGTGGGATTTATTCCAGGTAAGCAAGGCTGGTTCGACACAAGAAAATCAATTAATGAAATACACCACATCAATAAACCAAAGTGGAAGAAACACATGATCATCTCGATCCATGCAGAAAAGGCATTTGACAAAACTCAACATCCTTTCTTCATGAAAACACTTCAATGGATAGGAATAGAAGGGAATTTTCTCAATATGATAAAGGCAATATATGAAAAACTTACAGCTAACATTGTACTCATTGGGGAAAGACTGAAAACTTTCCCTCTAAGATCAGGTACAAGACAGGGATGCCCACTGTCACAATTGTTATTCAACATTGTGTTGGAAGTTGTACCTAGAGCAATAAGGCAAGAAAAAGAAACAAAAGGCATCAAAATTGGAGAGGAAGAAGTAAAACTTTCACTGTTTGCAGATGACATGATCCTATATGTAGAAAATCCAGAAAAAAACTACAGCAAAGCTACTAGAGCTAATCAATGAATACAGCAAAGTGGCAGGCTACAAGATCAACATGCAAAAATCAGTAGTTTTCCTATACACAAGTAATGAGCTACAGGGGAAGGAAATCAAGAAAAAAATTCCATTTACAACAGCAACCAAAAGAACCAAGTATTTAGGAACAAACTTAACCAAAGTGACAAAAGACCTATACAGAGAAAACTATAAGAAACTGCTAAAAGAAATCAAATTTAAGACCTAAAAAAAAAAGGAAGAACACATCATGTTCATGGATTGGAAGACTAAATACTATAGTTAACAAGTCAGTTCTACCTAAACTGATTTATAGGTTGAATGCAATACCAATTAAAATCCCAACAACTTACTTTGCAGAAATAGAAAAAACAATAACTAAACTTATTTGGAAGGGCAGTGTGCCAGTTTGTATATATTATGTTCCCCAGGAAAAGCCATATCCTATAATGCATTCTTGTAGGGGCAGACATATTAGTGTTGATTAAGTTGGAACCTTTGATTTGGTTGTGCCCATGAAGATGTGACCCACCCAACTGTAGGTGATAACTCTGATTGGATAATTTCCATGGAGGCGTGGCCCTGCCCATTCAGCATAAGCCTTGATTGGAGCTCTATAAATGCTAGGACAGAGGAGCTCACAGCTAGCTGTAGCTGAGACAGACATTTTGAAGATGGCCATCAGAAGCCGATGCAGACATTTTGGAGAACGTTATTTTGAAACGCAACCTGGGAGCAAGCAGATGTCAGCCACATGCCTTCTCAGCTAACAGAGGTTTCCCAGATGCCAATGGCCTTTCTCCAGTGAAGGTGCCATTTGTAGATGGACACTTTATGGCCTTAAGACTGTAACTGTGTAACCAAATAAACCCCCTTTGTAAAAGCCAGTCCATTTCTGGTGTTTTGCATTCTGGCAGCATTAGCAAACTGGAACAGGCAGGGTGCCCCAAATAGCCAAAAATATCTTGAGAAAGAGGAACACACTATCTGACTTTGAAGCATACTACTAAGCTACAGTGATCAAAACAGCATGGTACTGGCATAATGATAGATGTAACGACCAATGGAATTGAATTGAGTATTCAGAAATAGACCCTCTCATCTATGGACAAATGATCTTTGATAAGGCAGTCAAGCTAAAACAACTGGGACAGAGCAGCCTCTTCAATAAATGGTGTTTGGAGAACTGGATATCCATCTCCAAAAGAATGAAAGAGGACTCTTATCTCACATCTTATAGAAAAATTAACTCAAAATGGATCAAACACCTAAACATTAGGGCTAAGACCATAAGACTTTTGGAATAAAATGTAGGGAAATATCTTAAAGATCTTGTGATGGGAGGTGGTTTCCTAGACCTTAAACCCAAAGCACAAGCAATCAAAGAAGAAACAGATAAATGGAATCTCCTCAAAATCAAACACCTTGGTACATTAAAGGACTCTCAGAAAATTTCAAAGGCAGCCTATGCAATGGGACACAATATTTGGAAACTACATATCAGATAAGGTTTTAATATCCAGAATATACAAAGTGATCCTATATTTCAACAATAAAGAGACAAACAACCCAATTTAAAAATGGGCAAAAGACATGGACAGACACTTTTCTGAGGAAGAAATACAAATGGCTCAAAAACATATGAAAAAATGCTTGACTTTACTGGCTATTAGGGTAATACAAATTAAAACCTCAATGAGATATCATCTCATACCTACCAGAATGGCCATTATCCAAAAAACAGAAAACTACAAGTGCTGTAGAGGATGTGGAGAAAGAGGCACACTTTCACTGCTGGTGGGAATGTAGAATGGTACAGCCACTCTGGAAGGTAGTGTAGTGGTTCCTAAGGAAGCTAAGTATAGAACTGCCACATGATCCAGCTATTCCATTACTAGGTATATACTCAGAGGAACTGAAAGCTAACACACAAACGGACATTTGTAAACTGATGTTTATAGTGACATTATTCATGAATGCCAAGAGGTGGAAACAGCCCAAATGTTCATCAATGGATGAGTGGATAAACAAACTGTGGTATATACACACAATGGAACATTATGCAGCTGTAAGACAGATCAAGTCATGGTACATACAATAATGTGGATGAACCCTGAGGACATTATGTTGAGCAAAGTTAGCCAGAAACAAAAGAACAAATACTATATGGTCTTACTAATATGAACTAACATTAATGAGCAAACTTTGAGAGTTAAAAGCTGATAACAGGTTATCAGGAGATAGAAAGAGAGTAGAGATTGGGCATTGGATGCTGAAGAACTATAGAATGTTCACAGGATTGCTTGTATAGATCCAGAAATGGATAGCATAATACTGTGTGATGGTAGCACAATATTGTAAGTACACTGAACAAAGGTATCTGTGAGTAAAGCTGAAAGAGGAGGGCTAGAGGCATGTATGACACCAGAAGGAAAGATAGGCAACAAAGACTGACTGTATAACTTAATGAAACCTAGAGTGGTCAAGGTTTGTGACTAAATGTAAAAACATAAAAATGTTTTTACATGCGGGAGAACAAATGACCATCAACCTTGCAAGGTACTGACAAAGGGATGGTATTGGGGAAAAAAAAATTAATCAAAGCAAACTGGAGTCTATGGTTAACAGTAACATTGTAATATGTTTCCATTAAAGGTAACAAAGGCAATATACCAAAGCTAAACATCAATGACAGGGGGATATAAGGAAGGGGTATGGGATGCTTGGTTGTGGTGTTGCTGTCTGACATTATTATTATATTGCTTTGTATAGTATTTTAATTTTTAAATCTTTTTTATTCTTTTAAAAATGTTGTGGAGTAACGATTATGTTCAAGTGCTGATTGTGGTCATGAATGTGCAATTACACTGTGATACTGTGAACAACTGATTATACACTGTGGATGATTTTATGGTATATGAATATATCTCTATAAAATTATAGGGAAAAATACAAACAGGGGATACAAGTGCTGGAGAAAACACGGAGAGAGGGATGTACCAATTTACTGCCGGTGGGGAAGTTAAATGGTGTAGCCTATGTGGAGGACAGTGTGGTGATTCCACAAAAAGCTAAGTATGTGGGTGCCATAAGGTCCTGCAACCTCATTATGTGTCATATACTTGGAAGATCTGAGAGCAGGGACACTGATGGACATTGGCACACTGGTGTTCATGGCGGAGTATTTACGATTTGCAACGGATGGAGGTGGCCTAAGGGCACACTGACTGATGAACAAAATGGTGAACTGTGGTGTATGCATAAAATAGAATACTGAGCAGCTTCAAGAAAGAATGAAGCTGTGAGACACACAACTTGGTGAATGGATCTTGAGGACAGCATTTTGAGTGAAGTCTGCCAGAAGCAAAAAGATAAACATTATAATGCCTCACTAATACAGACAACTACAATGTGTAAATTCTGAGAATTGAATCTTAGAGCACAGTTTATCAGTGGAACACTTATTGTACTGGTGTCTGACTGTAAGCTCTTATAGCAGTCACATCTATTCCTGAACTGTAATGGCTATCTCCAAATTCTGAGATGCTGATCTCTTTGTGTATAATCTGGTTGGTCTCTGGAACACTGGGTATCTGTGTGACACCTGAAACTCAGAGCTAGAGCTCAGCAGCCATGATTGTCAGTATTGCCTCATACAGGAACTGTGAAAAAAAAAAAAAAAGCTGAAAAAGAGTTCAGACTTCAATTAGAGTTATGAATGAAGAGGATGTGGTTAGGACTAAGGCAAATTGGGCCAAGGGGTAAAGGATGATACTGACTGTTTTAAAACTTCAACTTCTGTGTGAGACCAAGGGAAGAGATGTTTATTTGGTGGAGGATATATATTTTCTGCAATACAGTAAATAATTTAACTTGTACAGTCGGTTTGTTCAGACACCATGATTGCATGGAACTTCGAATAGGAAGTGAGATATGATAGGTTTGTACAGGTTAGCGTGAAATCCCAATACATCCCGAAGAAATTTCTGCAGAGAATAAAAATATATTTGCAGGGCCCCCCTGAGGAACTAAGGAAAAATGCAGAAATGTTGCACCCCACCCCGGCCTGGGTTATTACTGATATTCTAACAAACTTTGAGGATGAACAATTTAGTAGGCATAAGACCTCAATATTGGGGCTTGCCTTATGAAGCTTGTAACTTAGTAAAGGAGAGGCTAAGCCTACTTATAATTGTCCCTCAGATTCTCCCCCAGACAACCTCTTTTTTGCTCAGATGTGGCCCTCCCTCTCTCTCTAAGCCCACGTGGCAGGTGAACTCACTGCCCTCTCCCTACGTGGGACATGACTCCTGGGGTGGAAATCTCCCTGGCAGCATGGGACATGATTCCCAGGGATAAGCCTGGACCCGGCACCAGGGGATTGAGAAAATCTTCTTGACCAAAAGGGGGAAGCAAAATGAAACAAAATAAAGTTTCAGTGGATGAGAGATTTCAAATGGAGTCAAGAAGTCACTCTAGAGGGCATTCTTATGTACTATATAGACATCCCTTTTTAGTTTTTAGCGTATTGGGATAGCTAGAAGGAAATACCTGAAACTGTCGAAATGCAACCCAGTAGCCTTGATTCTTGAAGATGATTGCATAACTACGAAGCTTACATGGCATGATTGTATGATTGTGAAAACCTGGTGGTTCACACTCCCTTTATCCAGTATATGGACAGATGAGTAGGAAAATGGGGACAAAAACTAAATGAAAAATCGGGTGGGATGGGGGAATGGAATGTTTTAGTGTTCTTTTTCACTTTTATTTTTATTTCTTTTGGAATAAGGAAAATGTTCAAAAATTGATACTGGTGATGAATACACAACTATGTGGTAGTACTGGGAATAACTGTACACTGTTGATGATGTACACTGTTGATGATGATTGTACACTGTAGGGTATGTGAATATACCTTAATAAAACCATATTTAAAATTTTAAAATAATCAAGTACCTAGGAATAAACTTAACCAAGGATGTAAAAGACCTCTACACAGAAAATTACATAACTTTACTAAAAGAAATAGAAGAGGACCTAAAAAGATGGAAAAATATTCCTTGTTCATGGATAGGAAGGTTAAATGTCATTAAGAAGTCAATTCTACCCAAAGTCATCTACAGATTCAATGCAATTTTGATCAAAATTCTAACAACCTACTTTGCAGACTTGGAAAAGCTAGTTATCAAATTTATTTGGAAGGGAAAGATGCCTCAAATTGCTAAAAACATTCTAAAACAGAAAAACAAAGCAGGAGGACTTACACTTACTGACTTTGAAGCTTACCATAAAGCCACAGTAGTCAAAACAGCATGGTACTGGCACAAAGATAAACATATTGATCAATAGAATCAAATTGAGAGTTTGGAAATAGACCCCCAGATCTACAGATGACTGATTTTCAGTAAGGCCTGCAAATGCACTGAAATGCCACAGAACAGTCTCTTCAACAAATGGGACTGAGAGAACTCGATAGCCATATCCAAAAGAATGAAAGAGGACCCCTACCTCACACCCTATGCAAAAATTAACTCAAAGTGAATCAAATAGCTCATATAAGAGACAATACCATAAAACTCCTAGAAAACAATGTAGGAAAGCATCTGCAAGACTTAGTTTCAGGAGGTCGCTTCTTAGAACTTACAACCAATGCACAAACAACAGAAGAAAAAAAATAGGTAAATGGGGACTCCTCAAAATTAAAAGCTTCTGTACCTCAAAGGAATTTGTCTAAAAAGTGAAGAAGCAGCCAATGCAATGGAAGAAAACATTTGGAAAGCATGCATCTGATAAGAGACTGATATCTTGCATATATAAAGAAATCCTACAACTCAATGACAATAGTACAAACGGCCCAATTATAAAATTGGCAAAAGTTATGAAAGACATTTCTCCAAAGAGGAAATACAAATGGCTAAAAAAATAAATGAAAATTTGTTCATCTTCACTAGTTATTAGGGAGAAGCAAATCAAGACCACAATGAGATATCATCTCACAACAATAAGAATGGCTGCCATCAAACAAACAGGAAACTACAAATGCTGGTGGACTGTATAATGGTACAGCTACTCTGGAAGACAGTTTGGCAGTTCCTCAGAAAACTAGATATTCAGTTACCCCACAATCCAGCAATTTCACTTCTTCATATATACCCAGAAGATCTGAAAGCAGTGACACAAACAGATATTTGCACACTGATGTTCATAGCAGCATTGTTCAGAATTGCCAAGAGATGGAAACAATCCAAATGTCCTTCAACAGATGAGTGGTTAGACGAAATGTGGTATATACATGGAATACTATGCAGCAGTAAGAAGGAATGAGGGGATATCCAAGATGGCGGATTAGGAGAGACAGAGCAAAATACTTCTCCATGAAAAACACTACATAAAAGACAGAAAGTGCTCCAGAATACCAGTTCCAGGGTTGTACTGGCTGGAAAAGGTCTGCTACATCCACAGTGACTGTGCACTTGGTGAAACCGAGAGTCTGTGTTCAGAATCAAGTGAGCGAGGCTGCAGGGAAAACGGCAGCCAAGCTGCAGTGGGAGGAAACCTGGGGTCGGTGTCTGGTGGCGGGTTAGTTTAAAAACCCTAAAAGTGGCTGCGGATCTGACAGAGAGCCGTACAGTCAAGCGCGGTGGCAAGTACCTTCCACGCCCTGGGCACCCGCCCATTAATACAAGATTAATACAAGATTAATGCACACAAGTCAGTAATGTTCCTATACACTAGAAGTGACCTAACTGAAGAGATACTCAAGAAAAAGATTCTATTCTCAGTAGCAACTAAAACAAATCAAGTATCTAGGAATAAACTTAACCAAGGATGTAAAAGACCTATACATAGACAACTACATAACTTTACTAAAAGAAACAGAAGGGGACCTAAAAAGATGGGAAAATATCCCATGTTTGTGGATAGGACAGCTAAATGTCATTAACATGTCAATTCTAACCAAAGTCATCTACAGATTCAATGCAATTCCTATCAAAATTCCAACAACCTACTTCGCAGACTTGGAAAAGCTAGTTATCAAATTTATTTGGAAAGGAAGTATGCCTCAAATTGCTAAAAACATTGTAAAAAAGAAAAACAAAACGGGAGACTTAGACTTCCTGACTTTGAAGCTCATTATACAGCCAGAGTAGTCAAAAGAGCATGGTACTGGCACAAAGATAGACATTGATCAACGGAATCAAATTAAGAATTCGGAAATAGACCCCCAGATCTGTGGTTGGCTGATCTTTACATGGCCCCCAAAACCATGAACTGGGACATAACAGTCTATTCAACAAATGGGGCTGAGAGAGCTGGATATCCATATTCAAATGAATGAAAGAGGACCCCTACCTCACACCCTAGACAAAAATTAACTCAGAATGGATTAAAGACCTCAATATAAGAGAGAGTACCATAAAACTCCTAGAAGATAATGTAGGGAAACATCTTCAAGACCTTGTAGTAGGTCACTTCTTAGACCTGATACCAAAAGCACAAGCAACAAAAGAAAAAAATAGATAAATGGAAACTCCTCAAACTTAAAAGCTTCTGTACCTCAAAGGAATTTGTAAAAAAAAAATGAAGAGGCAGCTAATGCAATGGGGAAAAATATTTGGAAACCATGTATCTGACAAAAGACTGAAATCTTGCATGTATAAAGAAATCCTACAACTCAACGACAATAGTACAGACAGCCAAATTATAAAATGGGCAAAAGATATGAAAAGATATTTCTCTAAAGATAAATACAAATGGCCAAAAAAACACATGAAAAAATGTTCATCGTCACTAGCTATTAGGAAGATGCAAATCAAGACCACAATGAGATATCATCTCACACCAATTAGATTGGCTGCCATTAAACAAACAGGAAACTACAAATGCTGGAGAAGATGTGGAGAAATTGGAACTCTTATTCATTGTTGGTAGGACTGTATAATGGTAAGACACTCTAGAAGACAGTCTGGAGGTTCCTCAGAAAACTAGATATAGAGCCACCCTTTGATCCAGCAATTTCACTTCTCAGTATATATCTGGAAGATCTGAAAGCAGTGACATGAACAGACATTTGCACACTGATGTTCATAGTGGCATTATTCACAATTGGCAAGAGATGGAAACAATCAAATGTCCTTCAACAGATGAGTGGATAAGCAAAATGTGATATATACACATGACGGAATACTATGTGGCAGGAAGAAGGAACAAGATCGTGAAACATATGACAACATGGATGAACCCTGAAGACATAATGCTGAGTGAAATAAGCCAGACACAAAAAGAGAGATAGTGTATGTTACCACTAATATGAAATCTGTGAAAAATGTAAAATAAATGTTTTATATTGTAGAATGTAGGGGACCTAGCAAAAGACAACAAATAGTGAAAGGGGAACGATAATCTAATAAAAACAGGTAAGTTATGGGGGATTAACTTAATGTTATGGGAATGCTCAGAGAATGTAGGGGACCTAGCAAAAGACAACAAATAGTGAAAGGGGAACGATAATCTAATAAAAACAGGTAAGTTATGGGGGATTAACTTAATGTTATGGGAATGCTCAGAGAATGTAGGGGACCTAGCAAAAGACAACAAATAGTGAAAGGGGAACGATAATCTAATAAAAACAGGTAAGTTATGGGGGATTAACTTAATGTTATGGGAATGCTCAGGAATGACTATGGTTTGTTAATTTTGGGGGGGGTATGGTAGGAACAAGTTCGCAGAAATGTAGTTATTTTAGGTCATTTGTTTTTCTTATTCCTTTGTTGGGTTATAGTTTATTTTCTTCGGGTAGGGTAGGAACATGCTGGAAGAAATGTAGTTATTTTAGGTTATTTGTTTTTCTTATTCCTTTGTTCGGTTGTGGTTAATTTTCTTGGGGCATGGTAGGAACATGATGGAAGAAATGTAGTTATTTTAGGTTATTTGTTTTTTCTTATTCCTTTGTTTTGGTTTTGTTTGAAATGTTTTTTATTGTTTGCTTTTTAATTTCTTGACAAAGTTAAAAAAAAAGAAGGAATGAGGTTGTGAAACATATGACAACATGCATGAACCTTGAAGACAATGCTGAGTGAAATAAGCCAGACACAAAAGGAGATATATTGCATGTTACCACTAATTTGAACTCCATGAAAAACATTAAATAAGTGCCTATAATATAGAATATAGGGGACATAGAGATAGACAGAAGCTAGTGAAGGGGGAATGATAATCTGATATGTACAGGTATGATAATGAGGGTGCACTTAAATGTATGGGAATGGTCAGGCGTGACTATGTTTTGTTAATGGGATTATAAATACCAGTGAGTCATTAAAGGTGAACATGTTCATAAATGGTTTTTTAAAGGCATATAACCAACAGAGTAGAAGCGCAAACCTAAATAAGCATTAGCATGACATACGTATAAGGTATGACACTGGTGCAGAGGGTTAACAACAGAGTGGAAAAACTACCCATTACATATTAAAGACTGTGTCCAATAGAAACATCGTACCAACACTACACTAATACCAGGGATGAATAATTAGTAGCTGATAAGAGCTCTGGGATGTATCCTGTTATGATAATTGTTTAAAGTTGAGAGTGATGAGGATTGTACAACTAAGTGAAGATAATATAAGAAAATGACCACTTAGCTTGGGATAGAATATATATTAAGAGCAGTTTGGAATCCACTACTTAATAAATCAAGCCCTTGAACTGAAGCTTGCTTTTGTGAAACTTACGGTTGTAAATAGGAGGCTGAGCCCTCCTATCATTATGCCTAGGCACCTCCAGGGAACCTCTTTTGTTGCTCAGATGTGGACTTTCTCTTTCTAAGACCAACTCGGCAAATAAATTTATTAACCTCCCTCCCACAAGGGACATGACTCCCAGGGGAATGAATCTCCCTGGCGATGTGGGACATGATGCCCAGGGATGAGCCAGGCCCTCCTAGTGAGGGACTGAAAATGCCTACTTGACCAAAAGGGGGGTGGGGAAGAGAAAGGTAACAAGCTGAGGTCACAGTGGCTGAGAGATCCCAAACAGAGTCAAGAGGCTACCATGGAGGTTTCTCTTATGCAAGCTCCAGCTAGACATCCTAATTGGAAACAGTTTGCCATGCCCTTACCAAAAGAAGTCCCCAAATACATAGGTCCCTACCTGAGATTCTATAAAATATTCACTCACTAAGTTTTATCTCTCAGAAACTTAAATCCACCAGAGTGTTCCTATGCCACACAAGTCCTAAAACCCAGAGGCAGCAGCTTCTTTAAGAACAACAATCAGATGCAGCCCCCTTCCCCATAATGTCGACACCCCCTTTCAATATGAACAAGTTAGTGTGCTCACTGTCTAGACACCCCTGAAGATGGAGAAAGAGATTAAGTGAGAGGAAGGGGTAGTAACATACAAAATAAGATTTAACAAAGGTCTATGAATAATGAAACTTTATATAAATACATGTATTTTTAGTTGCTGGGGTGCTGGAATAGCTGGTAGGAGGTAAATGACATGGTGGAACTGTAACCTATAATATCCTTTGAAATTTGTTCTATAGCTATTCATTGAATTGTGCTTTGAAAGTCTTCACCTTTTTATATATACCCTATACTGCATAATAAGGAAAGAAATGAAACTATGGAACTGTAACCCATACAATTTTTGAAATTACCTATAATACTGCTTGTTGAGCTGTATATCAAAAGTTAACACCTTTCTGTGCATGTTATATTTTATAATAACAGAAATAGCTGAGTTGTGGAACTATGACCCCTGATATTCTTTGAAATTTGTTAAATCGTACTTTGAGTTATCACAGTTATGTATACATGTTAAAGTTCACAATAAAAAATGTATTAAAAATATACCAGAGATGGATTATGTGATGTATGGGTATATCTCAATAAAACTGCATTAAAATATGTATATATAATAGAGATACACAACAGCAGATTTGAAGAAGCAGAAGAAAGAATCAACAAATTAGAAGTCAAAGCAACCCAATTCAAACATTACTAAAGAATAAAAGAAGAAAAATAGAAACATTTGAATTGAATCTCAGGGAAATAATTGACAGCAAGAAGTAAACAAAAATAAGAATCACAGGTGTTCCAGAAGGAGAAGAGAAAAGGTCTAGAAAGAATATTTGAGGAGATAATTGTGGAAAATTTCCCAACCCTTTAAAAATACATAAATATGCAAACTAAAGAAGCCCAACGTACTCCACAAAGAATAAATCAAAACAGTCCTAATCCAAGACACATACTGATCAGACAAATGAGAGAAGGAGAGAATCCTGAAAGCAGCAAGAGAAAAGTGATTCACCACATACAAGGGAAACACATAAGACTAAGCACTGACTACTCATCAGGCACCATGGAGGGGAGAAGGCAGTGGTACAATGTATTTAAGATTCTGAAATAGAAAAATTGTCAGCCAAGAATTCTTTATCCAGCAAAGCTGTCCTTCAAAAGTGAGGCAGAGTTTAAAGTATTCACAAATAAACAAAAGCTGAGAGAATGTGTTAACGAGAGACTAGCTCTGCAACAAATACTAAAGGGAGTTCTGCTGCCTAAAAAAACAAACAAACAAACAAACAAAAAAAAAGGAGTGAGAGGCTTGGAGGAGAGTATAGAAATGATGATTACCAGTAAGGGTAACTAAAATGATAAAAAGAGAAAAATACTAGATCTGATAATTAAAAGCCAAGAGATAAAATGGATGAAGTAAGGATGGGTTTTACAGTAATACATTGAATGTTAATAGATGAAACTCCACAATCAAAAGACACAGATTGGCAAAATAGATTAAAAATATATATATACATATATATATGATCCATCTGTGTGCTGTTTACAACTCATTTTAGACCCAAACATGCAAATAGGTTGAAAGTGAATAGATAGAAGAAGACATTCCATGCAAGCAATAACCAAAAAAAGCTAGGGTAGCTATATGAATATCAGATAAAATAGACTCTAAATGCAAAAATGTTATGAAACAAAGGACATTATATATTAATAAAAGGGACAATTCACCAAGAAGAAATAACAATCATAAATATTTATTCACCTAATCAAGGTGCTCCAAAATACATGAGGCAAACACTAGCAAAACTGAAGGGAATAATAGACATCTATCCAATAATAGTTCAACACACCACTCTCTTCAATAGGTAGAACATCTAGACAGAGGATTAATAAAGAAACAGAGAACCTAAATAATATGATAAATGAATTAGACCCAACAGACGCATATAGATCGCTGCACCCCAAAACAGCAAGATATACATCTTTCTCAAGTGCTCATGGAACATTCCCCAGGATAGACCATATAGTGGGGCACAAAACAGATCTTAATAATTTTAAAAATATGGAAATTATCCAAAGCACTTTCTCTGATCATAACGGAATGCAGCTGGAAATCAATAACCACTGGAGAACCAGAAATTTAACACATATATTGAGGTTAAACAACACACTCTTAAACAATCAGTGAGTCAAAGAAGAAATTGCAAGAGAAATCAGTTAATATCTTGAGATGAATGAAAATGAGAATACAACATATATAAACTTATGGAATGCAATGAAGGCAGCGCTGAGAGGGGAATTTATAGCCCTAAAAGAACAGCAAACTAATCCCAAAGCAAGCAGAAGAAAAGAAATAACAAGATTAAAGTGGAAATAAATGAAATGGAGAACAAAGAATGAATAGAGAGAATCAATAAAAGCAAAAGTTAGTTCTTTGAGAAGATCAATAAGATTGACAAACCTTTAGCTAGACTGACAAAGTCAAAAAGAGATAAGATGCAAACAAATAAAATCAGAAATAAGATGAGGATCATTACCATTTCTCCAAAGAGAAAATACAAATGGCTAAAAAGCACATGAAAAGATGCTCATCTTCATTAGCTGTTAGGGAATTGCAAATCAAAACCACAATGAGAGGCAGTTGGGAAGATGGCGGCATACAGAGGAGTGGAAGCTAAGTAGTCCCCCTGGAACAACTGAAAAAAAAACAGAAACAACTAGTAAATAATCCGGAATAACTGCGGGGGTACAAACGAGACTGTCCACTCATCATACACCAACCTGAATTGGGAGGAATGCCCAAGATCACAGCATAAAATCTGTAAGTAAAACCTGCGGATCAAAGTTGGGAGACCCCTCCCCCATAGCCCGAGCTGCAAAGCCTCATGGTGCCAGAGAGAAGCTCCCTCCCAGAAAGCGAACATAGCTCAGCTGAGCTCCAACTGGGGTTTTAAGTAGCGAGTGTGAACTGCTCACTACAGGTACGAATCCCCAAAAAACAGACAGAGGCTTTGGGTGATGACTGACCTTGGAGAGCCAGAGGGTCACCTTGGACTAGGTCTGAAGGGGACTATCTGTTTCTTTTATGGCTCAGTGGAGAAAGCCTCAGCCATTTTCAGTTCCCAGTGCTGTGACTCAGAGAAGGGTAGAGATGGCACAAGCAGAGAAAGACCATTGAAATGCTAATGACCTCCCTCTAGGGGGTCTATCTTCTCTAAGAGGAAAGGGGTGGGGCCCTTTCCATTCAGCAACAGTCCCCAGAGGCTGGGGGAACACGGCCATACCCCCTCACACCAGTCAAGAATTATAGGCTAACAGGCACCACCTGCTGGGCAGAAAATCACAGCAATGTGTACCAATTTTCTAAGACACACCCTCAGGGAAACCAGATACTGAATATTTCTTCCCTCTGGGACCTGAGCCTGTTCTGGTCTGGGAAAACCTGATTGGGGTAACCAAGGAAACCATGGCTAAACAGCAGAAAATTATAACCTACACTAAGAAAAATGAAATTATGGCCCAGTCAAAGGAACAAACTTACACTTCAACTGTGATACAGGAATTGAAACAACTAATAATAAGTCAATTCAAAAAGTTTAGGGAAGATATGACAGAAGAGATGAACTGTATAATGAAAACACAGGATGTACATAAGGTAGAAATTGGAAGTTTGAAAAACCAACTGGCAGAAACTATGGAAATGAAAGGCACAACACAAGAGGTGAAAGATACAATGGAAACATACAACAGCAGATCTCAAGAGGCAGAAGAAAACACTCAGGAACTGGAGAACAAGGCACCTGAAAGCCTACACACAAAAGAACAGATAGAGAAAAGAATGGAAAAATACGAGCAACATCTCCAGGAACTTAAAGACAAAATGAAAAGCAAGAATTTACATGTCATTGGTGTCCCAGAAGGAGAAGAGAAGGCAAAAGGGGCAGAAGCAATAACAGAGGAAATAATCAATGAAAATTTCCCATCTCTTATGAAAGACATAAAATTACTAATCCAAGAAGTGCAGCATACCCCAAACAGAATAGATCTGAATAGTCCTACGCCAAGACACTTAATAATCACATTATCAAACATCAAAGATAAAGAGAGAATCCTGAAAGCAGCAAGAGAAAAGCAATCTATCACATACAAAGGAAGCTTGCTAAGACTATGTGTGGATTTCTCAATAGAAACCATGGAGTCAAGAAGGAAGTGGGGTGATATATTTAACATACAGAAAGAGAAAAACCACCAACCAAGAATCCTTTATCCAGCAAAACTATCTTTCAGCTATGAGGAAGAGCTTAAAATATTCTCTGACAAACAGAAAATGACAGAGTTTGTGAACAAGATACCTGCCCTACAGGAAACACTAAGGAAGCACTGCAGACAGAAAGGAAAAGGCAGAAGTGAGAGGTTTGGAAAACAATTTTGGGAGATAGTAGCACAGCAATTTAAGTACACTGAACAAAGATGACTGAGAATATGGTTGAAAAAGGAAGGCTGAGACCATGTGGGACACCAGAACAAAAGACAAAACGATAAAGACTGGGACAGTGTAACTCAGGGAAACCTAGGATGCTCAAGGAGTGTAATGAAAGTTACAAATATGTTTTTACATGAGGTAGAACAAATGAATGTCACCATTGCAAGGTGTTAAAAAGAGTGTGGGATTGGGGGGAAAAGATAATCAATGCAAACTGGAGGTTGGAATTAACAGAAACATTGTATTATGCTTCCTTTAATGTAACAAAGGCAATATACCATAGCTAAATGCATATGGGGGGGTGGAGAATAGTGGAAGGATATGGGACTTCTGGCATTGGTGATGGTGTCTGACTTTATTCTACATTAGGTTAGTGCTATCTTTCCTTTTGTCACTTTCTAGCTATCAAGTTCTTTTTTGTTTGTTTGTTTTTCTCTCTTTTTTCTTTTGCCTCTCTGCCTTCTTTGAGTCTTCCTCCATCTTTGTGGAAGAAATGGGGATGTCCTTAGATAGTGAGTGGCGATGGTGCTCGATACATAAATATGTGCCTATATGGGGAACCAACAAGTGTTTACTTAGGACGGAATGTATAGTGTGTGAAGAAAACCACCTTAAAAGAAATGGTTTGATGAAGAAACCTTGAGGGCACTATATTTAGTGAAATAAGACAGACACATAGAGGCAAATATTGCAGGGTCTCACTGATATGAACTAATTATAATATGCAAACTCATAGACATGAAATTTAAGTTACCAAGATATAGAAATGAGGCTAAAGAATGGGGAGCGGTTGCTTATTATGAGCAGAATGTTCAACTAGGGTGAACTTAAATGTTTGGAAATGGACAGAGGTGATGGTAGAATGTTATGAGAATAACTAACAGTGCTGAAAGATGTGTGAATGTGGTGGAAAGGGTAAGTTCAGAGTGATGCACGTCAACAGAAGGAAAGTTGGAGGTTAAAGATGGGAATGTATAAAATAGTGAATCTTGTGGTGGACAATGCCCTTGATTAACTATCAAATATTAGAAATCTCTCTCACGGACTAGAACAAATGTATGTCACTAGAACTAGAAGTTAACAATAGAGAGACATATAGGGAAAAAATATATACCTATTGCAAACTATATACTACAGTTAGTAGTATTTTAACACTCTTTCATCAACAGTAACAAATGTAGTATACCAAAACTATGAATCAGTAATGGAGGGGGGCATGGTTAGGGGTATGGGAGGATCTGAGTTTCCTTTTTTTTGTCTTTATTTCTTTTCTGGAGTAGTGAAAATGTTCTAAAAATTGAAAAAAATAAAATTAAAAAAAAAAAAAAAGAGTTCCTGAGACAAAATTTGGATGTTACATCACATACATGTGAAATTTCACATATTCCAAAGGAAACCCTAGATTGTTTCCACCACAATTGTTCTTCATGTAGGCATCTAGATCTCAATAAAGGACATCATTTATTCTTATTGGCTTTCTACTTCCCTTATCTCCCTCTAGCCCATTATCTTGTATTAAACATAAATCTGAATTTCTTTTCTATTGTTAACACCCTTTAATATTTCCTACTAAACTATTAATGAAACCAAACACCTAAGTGTACCCCTGCATATTCTGGCCACTATTACTTCCTCTCACACAAAACACACACACACACACACACACACACACACATACACATTCACACATACCATATTCACATATCACACAAACAGGCACATATCAATAGCCGGACCTTCCCATACATCAGATCTGAGACCGTGATTTAAACTCAGTCTCTCAGAGAGGCTTCCTCTAAAAACATTATATAAATGGCCCCCGACTGTTTTCTCTCTATGGTACACTGAATTATAAACCCTGACAAAAACATATTCTTAATCTTAATCCACATTCCTGTGAATGTGAACCTACTGTAATCGGATCTTTTGAAGATGTTATTTTTAGTTAAATTATGGCAAACTGAACAAAGCTGAGCCTTGATCTGGATAACTGGGGGCCTTATAAAGAAAACCCAGAAGTCACAGAAGTCAGAAAGGAGAGGACATTGCCATATAACAGGAGGCAAAACACAAGCCAAGTAACCTGAAGGATCGCTGGCAGCCACCTGAAGGCCACAGCCTCTGGGGAGAAAGCAAACTGTACTGATATCTTGATTTTGGACTTCTAGCCTCAAAACTGTGTGCAACCTGTCATTTCAGCTAACCCATTGTGTGGCATTTGTGATAGCAGCATTAAAACAAAATCAGGGCTCCAAATTTGTTTCCATCATAGCCCTTACACCAAGTTGTACTTACAGCTTTTTGTCTACTTATTCAATGTACTTCTCCCTTATCGAACTGTTTGCTCCATGGGGGCAGGGCTCATTTCTGTTTGTCCACCACTGTGTATTTAGAACTTAGTACAACAGTATCATCCTTCGCATATAATAGGCACTTAATAAATGTCTTCTGCACAAAAAAAAAAAAAAAACCCACAATGAGATATCATCTCACACCTATTAGAATGGTCGCTATTAAACAGGAAGCTGCCAGTGTTGGAGACGACTTGGAGAAACTGGAACACTTATTCACTGCTGGTGGCAATGTAAAATGGAACAGCCACTGTGGAAGATGGTTGGCTATTCCTCAGAAAACTAAATATTTAATTGCCCTACAACCTGGAAATTCTGCTCCTCAGTATATACCCAGATTTGGAAGCAGGGACATGAACAGACATTCACAAATGCCAAAAGATGGAAACAATCCAAGTGTCCATCAATTGAGGAATGGATAAACAAAATGTGATATATACATGTGATAGAATATTACTTGGCATTAAGAAGGAATGAAATCCTGAAGCACATGACAACATGGACAACCCTTGAAGGCATAATGCTGAATGAAATAAGTCAGACACAAAAGGAGAACTACTGTATGATTTTACTAATATGAACTAACTGGAATAGTTATAAAATTTAGAATATAGGTTGCCAAGTAATAGAATGAGGCTAGAGAATGGGAAGTGGTTGCCTAATATGCAAAGAATTTTTAACAAGGGTGAACTTAAATGTTTGGAAATGGATAGAGGTGACAGTAGCTCATTACTGGGATTAAAAGTCATAGTGCAGAATTGTGGGTGAATATGATTGAAAAGGGTTGTTCAGAGTCATTTACGTCACCAGAAGGAAAGCTAGAGGTTAAAATATGGGATTGTACAACACAGTGAACCTTGTGGTGGACATTGTTTATGATTAATACTACAAATATAAATAAGTTCTTTCATGAACTAGTGCAAATATACAACACTTATACAAAGAGTTAATAATAGAGTGGTATACAGGAAACAAGTACCTATTGCAAACTATGGTCTAGAGTTAGTAGTATCTCAATATTCTTTTATCAACAGTAACAAATGTACCACACCAATACTAAGGGTCAATAATAGGAGGGATAAAGGGTGTGGGGTGTTTTAGATTTTCTTTTTTGATATCTATTAGTTATTTTTCTTCTTGGAGTAATAAAAATGTTCTAAAATTGAGTGTGATGATGATTGCACAGCTAGGTGATGATACTGTGAGATACTGATTGTATACTTTGGATGGATTATATGGTATGTGAATATACCTCAATAAAATCTGCAGTTAAAAAAAAAAAAAGACAAAGACACCTTTAAAAAAAGAGACCCAGACTGAATCTTTGGGTTCAATCTGTATGTAAAATACAGTATCAAAGATAAAAAATACTCAGGATGAAAATAATCGCAACGAGACACACAAAAGAAAAGATCAATAAACTTCAAGGTATACTAACAGAAACTACCAAAACGAAGCACAGAAAGCAAAAAGATTGAAAAAAATGAACAGATAATAAGCAACCTGTGTACATTATCAAGTGTTCTAACGTGTAACTGGAATTTCAGAAAGGGGAAGAGTGGCTGAAAATCTTTCAAATTTGATAAAAACTGTCAATGAATCATCTCCAGGGTCAACGAATCTCAAGAAGAACCATGAACAATTCCAGACAAAAGCAAACTGTAATAAAATTGCTGAAAATCATAGGTTACAAGAAAATCTAAAAATCTGAGGGAAAAAAAGTAAAGCTACCTATAGAGGAACAAAGTTGAAAACTGCATAAGACTTCTTTTCAGAAAGTATGCAGGCCACAAGACAATGCAGATACATCTTTAAAAGTGATGAAATTTTTAAAAATAAAACTATCAACATGGAATTATACTTAGCAAAAGTATCTTTCAAAACATAAGGTGAAATAAAGACTTTTTCAGACAAGCTAAAGCAGAGATAATTCATTGTTAGCAGATGTGCACTGCAAAAATGTTTATGGAATTTTTCAGGTAAAAGGAAAATGAAACCAGATAGAAATTTGGATCTACACAAAGTAATGAAAGCCTCAGGAAGCGGTAAAAATGTGTGGAAATGTAAACTACTGTTTTTTCTCAGTTAAAAAATTTATTTAAAACATAAATAACTTAGTGACTTAAAAGGTCCAAGGTCAGGGGATGTGTTGGAAAAGAGAGAAAGAAAGAAAGAAAACTTCGAAGGCACAGCCATTGATACGGAAGGAAACCAGAAAAGGACAGCATCCTGGAAGCCATGAGAAGGAAGTTTTCCATGGTAGAGAGAGTGATTAATACGTTAAAGTCTCCTGATACATCAAGACTTTTGTTAGGGAAGCAATCCAGCGGTGAGGATTTTTTAATCTCTAAAATTCAAGACTTCAAAAAGTCACGCGGGCCCACCTAGTTCACAGAATTGCTGGAGTGTCTCCAACCACAGTGTAAATCCACCTTTGGCGGGTACCATCCATGACATAAGCTTTGAGAAGACCATGAGCTCAATGCATCAAATTTTAGCCCAAGGTGCACAATATCCAGACTACCTGCAACCTCTCTGGGACACAATGATACATGAGAAAGGCTCAGGTGCTATTCAATCTTCAGATCTTGCTATATAGAAACAACCAGTTATGTCTTGCAATCAAAATCCGGAACAATCAAATAGGAAACATGGTAAAAATGAAAGGAGGGGAGAGAAGAAATGGGAAGGAGGAGGGGGAGCAGCAGCAGGAGGAGCAGGAACAGCAGGAGCAGAAGCAGCAGGAGTAGTAGCAGCAGGAGCAGCAGCAAAAGGAAGAAAGCTGTCAGCAAATCTCAAGAAAAAATTAGTCAGCAAATCGCTCATGGACACTCTCTGGGCAAAGTTTAAGTTAAACAACTGCCTACTGCACAAGATCATCAATCACTCTCATTTGAGTCTGGCATGACAGATAAACAGATAAGTCAATGGTTTTATAAAATGAGGAAGAAACACAACAAAGAAATGTCCAAACTGAAGGATAATAAAAGACACAAAAGATGCTGAATATATTTGGTAATTGTCTTTGGTATAGCCTCTACTGACAGAACTTCATTTGATTTTGGAAGGAGTATGATAAGAACAACAACAATATTTTTAATAGTGGTAGCCTAACCAGTAAATTTTTATGCATTATCTCACTTGATCACCATTCTATCCCATATATGAGGAAATTGAGTTGTTGAGAAATAATGTGACTTCATTAAGAAGCAATGTTCCTAAATGTCTGAGCCTGAATTTGTACTCCCATCTCTCAACTTCAAATACTGTGTGTTTTCAAGAATAATGAAAGATCCCAGGCAATATCGATTTGTGTTTTATATGTAATGTTTATACACTCTTAATGTTTGCTATTACAATTTCAATGTGATAGTAAAAAAAGCATAATTAACTAGAAAAATAATAGTGATGATGTACTGTAGGGGTTATAACACATGTAGAAATAAAATGTATGACAACAAAAGAACAAAGAACAGGAAGGGAAAATGAAAGAATCCTGTTGTAAGAGCCTTACAATACATGTAAAATGATATTTTACATATTATATTAATAGAGACTAAGTAAGTTATAGATATATATTGTAAATCCTAGTGCAACCACTGAAAAGAAGAGATATTACTAACAAGCCAATAGTACAGATAAAATAGAATCATAAAAAATATTCAATTACTCTAAAAGAAGACATAAAAAGAGAAAATAAACAAAGAACAGATGGAACAGATAGAAAACAAAACAAGATGGTAGATTTAAACCTAACCATATCAATAATCACATTAAATATATGTGGTCTAAACCCCACAATTAAAAGGCAGAGATTGTCAGGAGATAGTATTTTTTTTAAAAATCTGATCCAAGTATGCTGTCCAAAAGAAATGTACTTCAAATACAAAGATACTGAAAGAAAAAGGATGGGAAAACATATACCATACAAACACTAATCAAAACAAAGCTGGAGAGACTTCATTAATATTTCAAAACATAGTTTTCAGATGTATGATTGGCAAGATGGCGGCATAGAGAGGAGTGGAAGCTAAGCAGTCCCCCTGGAACAACTATAAAAAACCAGAAACAACTAGTAAATAATCCAGAAAACTGCGGGGGGACAAACGAGACCATCCACTCATCATACACCAACCTGAATTGGGAGGAATGCCCAAGAACACAGCATAAAATCTGTAAGTAAAACCTGTGGAACCAGGTCGGGAGACCCCCTCCCCCATAGCCCAAGCTGCAAAGCCTCGTGGTGCCAGAGAGACGCTCTCTCCAAGCAAGCGAATACAGCTCAGCTGAGCTCCAACTGGGGTTTTAAGTAGCGAGTGTGAACTGCTCACTACAGGTACGCAGCCCCAAAAAACAGACAGAGGCTTTGGGTGACGACTGATCTGGGAGAGCCGGAGGGTCGCCTTGACTGGGTCTGAAGGGGACTATCTGTTTCTTTTTCGGCTCAGTGGAGAAAGCCCCAGTCATTTTAAGTTTCCAGGGCTGTGACTCGGGGAAGGGCGGAGACAGCACAAGCAGAGAGCGAGACCATTGAAATGCTAATGACCTCCACCTGGGGGGGTCTGTCTTCTCTAGGAGGAAAGGGGTGGGGCCCTTTCCATTCAGAACCAGACACCAGAGCCTGGGGGAACACGGCCATACCTCCTCACACCAGTCAAGAATTATAGGCTGACAGGCGTCACCTGCTGGGCAGAAAAGCACAGTGACCTGAGGCATCAAAGGGTGGAGCAGTTTTCTAAGACACACCTGCAGGGAAACCAGATACTGAATATTTCTTCCCTCTGTTCTGGTCAGGGAAAACCTGATTTGGATAAACAAGGAAACCATGCCTAGACAACAGAAAATTACAACCTACACTAAGAAAAACAAAGTTATGGCCCAGTCAAAGGAACAAACGTACACTTCAACTGAGATACAGGAATTTAAACAACTAATGCTAAATCAAATCAAAAAGTTTAGAGAAGATATTGCAAAAGAGATAGAGGCTGTAAAGGAAGAACTGGACATGTATACGGCAGAAATCAAAAGTTCAAAAAACCTACTAGTAGAATCTATGGAAATGAAAGGCACAACACAAGAGATGAAAGACACAATGGAAACATACAACAGCAGATCTCAAGAGGCAGAAGAAAACACTCAGGAACTGGAGAACAAAACACCTGAAAGCCTACACGCAAAGGAGCAGATGGAGAAAAGAATGAAAAAATATGAGCAACGTCTCCGGGAACTCAAAGATGAAACAAAGTACAATAATGTATGTATCATTGGTGTCCCAGAAGGAGAAGAGAGGGGAAAGGGGGCAGAAGCAATAATAGAGGAAATAATTAATGAAAATTTCCCATCTCTTAAGAAAGACATAAAATTACAGATCCAAGAAGCGCAGCGTACTCCAAACAGAAGAGATATGAACAGGCCTACGCCAAGACACTTAATAATCAGATTATCAAATGTCAAAGACAAAGAGAGAATCCTGAAAGCAGCAAGAGAAAAGCGATCCATTACATACAAAGGAAGCTTAATAAGACTATGTGCGGATCTCTCAGTAGAAACCATGGAGGCAAGAAGGAAGTGGTGTGATATGTTTAAGATACTGAAAGAGAAAAACCACCAACCAAGAATCCTGTATCCAGCAAAGCTGTCCTTCAAATATGAGGGAGAGCTCAAAATATTTTCTGACAAACAGACAATGAGAGACTTTGTGAACAAGACACCTGCCCTACAGGAAATACTAAAGGGAGCACTACAGGGTGATAGAAGACAGGAGTGTGTGGTTTGGAACACAATTTTGGGAGACGGTAGCACAACAATGTAAGTACACTGAACAAAGGTAACTATGAATACGGTTGAGAGAGGAAGATGGGGAGCACGTGAGACACCACAAGAAAGGAGGAAAGATAATGACTGGGACTGTGTAACTTGGTGAAATCTAGAGTATTCAACAATTGTGATAAAATGTACAAATATGTTCTTTTACGAGGGAGAACAAGCAAATGTCAACCTTGCAAGGTGTTAAAAATGGGGAGGCATTGGGGGAGGGATGCAATCAGCATAAACTAGAGACTGTAACTAATAGAATCATTGTATTATGCTTCCTTTAATGTAACAAAGGTGATATACCAAGGTAAATGCAGATGAGAGGGGGGGATAGGAGAGGCATGTTAGACACTTGACATTGGTGGTATTGTCTGATTCTTTATGGTGGGCAATGTCCATGATCAACTGTAAAAATACTAGAAATCACTTCATGAACCAGAACAAATGTATGACAATACAATTAGAAGTTAACAATAGAGGGGCATATAGGAAAGAACTATATACCTATTACAAACTATATACTACAGTTAGTAGTATTTCAACATTTTTTCATTAACAGTAACAAACGTACTATATCAATACTACGAGTCAACAATTGAGGGGGGTTGGTTAGGGATAGGGGAGGATTAGAGTTTCCTTTTCTTTTTTTCTTTTTTCATCTTTCACTTTATTTCTTGTCTGGAGTAATGAAAAGTTTCTAAAAATTGAACAAAAATTAAGTGTGATGGATGCACAGCTGTATGAGGGTACCCAGGGGCAAGTGATTGTACACTTTGGATCTTTGGATAATTGTATGGTATCTGAACAATCTCAATAAAAAATGAAAACAAAAAAAAAACAAAAAAACAAACAAACAAAAAAAAAAAAACATAGTTTTCAGAACAATCAATACTGCCAAAGAAAAAAAGGAACATCTCATAATGATAAAGAAATCAGTTTATCAGGAGAGCATAATAATCCTAAATGAGTAGATATCTAATAACAGAGTTTTAAAATACATAAAGAAAAAACCAACAGCATTCAAAGGGAAAACAGACAAATCCAAAATTATAGAGCAAGTTTTTAACCTCTTCTTTCAATAATTCATGGAAACACCATACTTGAATTTCAGAATTAAGATGGCAGCCACGAGCCCCATAAATGATAAGCTACAAAGAGAAGCCCGGAGATGGAGGATTGTTTTGAACCGGAGTCAAAAGGATCTCCTCGAAGCATGCTTTAAGTGGAACCCTTACCCTGGTATAGCTACCAGGGAACAGCTAGCCAAAGATACTGGTATTCCGGAGCCTAGAATTCACGTTTGGTTTCAAAATCACAGAACGAGACAATTAAAGGCCCAGCGACTGAAGTCTAGAAGGTCTGTGGGAGAGCAAACCCAGGTTCAGGATCAGCCTTTGCTAAAGACTCAAGAATATTTAAGGGCAGGACACAGAAGAAACCGGTTATACCTGACAAGATCTCAAATCAGTGTCCTAGTTCAAGCCTTTGAGAAGAACCAGTTCCCTGGTATTGCTACTAGGGAAGAACTGGCTAAAGAAACAGGCATTCCAGAATCAAGAATTCAGATGTGGTTTCAGAACCGAAGAGCACGGCACCAGAAGCGGAGCAAAGGGGCACCTGTGAATTCCTTGGCAGATGCCCCAGACGTGAGGAAAGAGCTGACTGTTCAGCAGCACCAAAATGACCCTTCTACTGTCTCAAGCAGGTCCCATGATATTCCTCCCTCTAATTCTTTCATTATCAACCAAAATTCTTGTCTTATACTGTACACATCCTTTGTTCCTTGGGATCCCTTTGCGGGTCATGCAAACCAGGCACCAACTATCTTGGTGGTCCAGCCCACCCAGACTGTGCAGGGGTTGGAGAACCCTCACCCACCTCTGACACCAGTGAATCAGCTGCCAACAGTACTGCCTCCAGAAAGGGAGTTCTTAGATACTGAGACTCCTTTAGGTCCCCAGGACCAAGGAAAATGCCAGGATTGCAGTGAGCCCATTGAACCCATTGACCTGGAAGTACCAGAGTCAAAGAATTATTTGCAGTTTAAACTTGACAGTAAAAAGCAGTGGAAGGATCTAAGTCATCAAGACATAACTTTCTTTATTGAATGGTGGGATGAGTGCTGCCAAGCTCTGATTGCAGAGTGGGAGCCTCCTGAAGGGACACTCTGATATCCAGGACTCACTTGAGAGACCTGTGGCAGCATTTGGCACAGTCAACCGACCAGCTGCACCGGCAATATCTAGAAGCATCAAGCCTTTAAATCAGCGTCTGCCAACCACAGATTGACAGTAAGAGGTATAACCTTTTCTGAATTTGGATCCCCAGGAGCAGGACTCCAGCACCCAAACCACCCTTCAGCAAGGAAGATTTTCCAGCTCTGCTCCACATGCTGTGAAGCTCACCAGGGCCTCAGCTTCAAGAGGAGGAAGATGGCATTCTCACCACCCTAGCCCAGGCCTCTTTTCCTTTGATGCAGAATCAGTGGAATTTAAAGGATGATGAACAAACAAGTTGTTCTGAAGCAAGACTAATTGCACAAGGAAGGACAAACCACTTGGAATTCAAGATGCAGATTTATACCCTGGCCCTAGGTGGCGCTTACCTTCTCTGTTCACTTCATTGAGTAAATGCCTGTCCTGAAGCTGCACACTACCTCTGGAGGCTCTGGAGGCTCCATGGGCACCAGGCAGTGGACATGTTTGCTGAATCCTTGATAAACAAAAGCATTTTCATGACAAACATGACCTCCTCCCCTTAACCATCATTTCTCTGGCAGTGTGGGTAATCCATGAACTGTAAATGAACTCATGGTAAAAGAAAAGGTCTACCTGCACTTCTTTCCATTCTGGCCACAGGAAAGTCAAACTTGAAATGGGGTTGATGTGTGGAAAATGAGGGTGTGCCTTATTTCCTTATGATGTACATTCATAAAAATTGAATTTTTTCTTAGAGTAAGGGTTGGAATTGGGAACTGGAAACTACCTCAGTATCCAGCAATAAGAGAAAGATTAAACATAGTATGACGTATAATATTATTTTTTCCTTTGCCCATTTAAAACACACAGAAAATTGCAAGGAAAATTACAATAGTAACATCATATAATCCCAGAATAGTCTATTGATGTTACTATTTCCCTTTTTTAGGTTTTTCAGGTGTTTTTACCTTTATATTTATCTATACCCTTCCCAATTTTATAAAAAATTATACCTAAAAATTCTAGTTTGTCACCGTTATACTCAGTTTACTCCTTGGTTTTCAGTTGTAAAAATACAACATGGTGTAGCAGGCTGTATGGCATTTATATTGGTGTAATAAAAATATCTTTGAAAAATATTAAAAAATAATAATAATTCATAAAACAAGTAGACAAAAATCAGTAAGAATATAGAAGACTCAGACAACAACCAAATTTATATAATAACAACTGAAATCACATTATTTTCAAGCACACACTTGAAAACCACAAATGGGGCCATTAAACAAGTCTAATAAATTTAAAAGAATTTAAATTATATGAAGTATTTTCTCTGACAACAAAGGAATTAAACTATAAATCAATAATAAAAAGATTTCTGAAAAATCCCCAAACATATGGTTAGTAAATAATACCTTTTAAAATAACCCAAAAAAGGGAATCACAAGGGAAATTAGAAAATATTTTCAACTGAATGTAAGTGAAAACACAATATATCAAATTGGTGGGATGCATCAAAAGCAGTTCTCAGAAGGAAATTTAGAGTGTTGAATGCTTATATTAGAAAGTTCTCTAATCAGTAATATATGCTTCCATCTTAATATATCAGAAAAATATGAGCAAATTAAACCCAAATTAAGGAGAAGGGTGGCAATAATAAAAATAAGACAGGAAGCAACAAATAGAAACCAGAAAAGCAACAGAGAAAATTGATGAAACTAAAAGCTGATTCTTTGAAAAGATCAATAAAATTGATAAACTTCTAGCCAGAGTGATCGGGAAAATAAGAGAGAGGACACAAATGAACAATATGAAAAAGGGATATCACTATAGCTCACCAAGACATTAAAAGGACAAGAAGGAAATACTATAAACAACTTTACACCCTTAAATTTGACAAATTAGCTGAGAGATCCAAAGTTCCAAATTTCACTAAAGAAGAAAGATACAGCTCTATATCAATGAAATTGAATTCATAGTTTAAAACCTTTCCTACAAAGAAAAATCCAGGCCTAAATAGCATCAATAGTGAATTCTAGAAAACAAGTAAGGAAGAAATAATAACAATTCTAAAATATTTTTCTAGAAAATAGAAAAGGAAGGTATGTGTCCCAATTCATTCTAAACAACATTACAAGAAAAGAAAACCATAGACCAATATCCATCATGATCACAGACACAAAAATTCTTCACAAAATTTAGCAAATCAAATTTAGTGATATGTAAAAAAAGATAACACATCATGTCCAAGCAGAGTTTATTCCAGAATGCAAAGTTAGTATAACGTTTGAAAATCAATCATAATTTACCTTATTAACAAACTACAAAGAACTATATGTTCATATCAATAAATGCAAAAAGAAACATCTCACAAAATTCAATACCCATTCATGATAAAAATTCTTATCAAACAAGTAACAGAGAGGACTTCCTCAAACTGATAAAGGACATCTACACAAAACCTAACATACTTAATGGTGAAAGACTGCATGCTTTCCCTAAGTTCAAGCACTTAGGATATCTGCTCTCACCACTTCCAATTCAGCATTGTACTAGAGTTCTTAGCCAGTGCAGGAAGGCAAATAAAAGAAATAAAATGCAGCAAGATTGGAAAAGAAGGAGTAAATAACCCATTATTCATAAGGAGCATGATCCTATATATGGAAAAGTAATGAATCTATTAAAAATACTACTAGAACAATTTATAAATTTAACAAGATCACAGAATACAAGGACAATATTTAAAAAGTCAATAAGCAATCTATACTTGCAATGAACAATGGAACATTGAAATAAAGAAACAATAACATCAACAATAGCATAATTTACATGAAATAATTAGAAGGAAATTTAACAAAAAATGTGCAAGACCCATACACTGAAAACTACAAAACATTGCTGAAAAAAAATTAAAGAAGACCTAAATGAGTGGAGAAATATAGAACATTCATGGATCATTATCTCAATATTGTTAAGATGTCAGCTTTTCCAAAATTGATCCACACATTCAACACAATCCCAATCCAAATCCTAGTAAGCTACTTTAGGCAAGCATAGGACCTGGAATAGGAAAAAAAAGAAAAAACTTAAAAAAAAGAAGAATGAAGTCAGAGGACTTGGCACTATCTGATTTCAAGCTACAATAATCAAGACAATGAGGTACTAGAGTAAATTTATATTAATGAAACAGAATAGAGGGCATCCAGAAATAGACCCACACATACATGGTCAATTGATTTTTGACAAGGTACCAAGAAGTTCAATGGAGAAAGAATAATCTTTCAAAAAATGGTGCTGGAACAATTGGATATCCATAAGGATTTTACATCTATATGTATGTGTGTGTGTTTAAAAATATATATATATATATATCCAAAAATAACATAAAACAGATCATAGACCTAGCAGTAATCATAGGAGAAAACCTTAGGTGTCATAGATTAGACAGATTTCTTAAATAGGACATAAAAGCACAAACTATAAAAAGAAAAATTGATTTCATCAAAATTAAAACCTTTTGTTCTTTCAAAGACACTGTTAAGATAATAAAAAGCCAAGCCACAGAGTATGAGAAAATATTTGCAAAATATGTATCTCATAAAGTACATCTATTTTAGCATTCAATAATAGGAATACAAACAACCTAAGTTTTGTAAGTAGGCAATGGATTTGAACAGACATTTCATACAAGAAGATAAATGGATGGCAAATAAGCACATGAGAAGACACTCAACACCATTAGTCACTGGGGAAATGAAAATTAAAACCACACTGAGATACCACTATATACCTAGAATGGCTAAATGAACAAAACTGATGAATACTAAGTGTTGGCCAGGATGCGGTTCAATTGGAACTGTTATACATTGCTGGCAAGATTGTGCAATAGCACAGCTACTTTGGGCAGTTTGTCCATCAACTGGTAAATGGATAAACAAATGGGATATCCATAAAATGGAATACTACTTAGCAACTAAAAGGAATGAACAACAGACGTACACAACAACAGGCAGGGATGAATCTCAAAAGCAGTTCCTTAAGTGAAAGAAACCACACAAAGACAATGTATTGTATGATTACATTTATATGAAAATCTAGAAAAGGCAAAACTTTAGTGATAGAAAGCAGATTAGTGGTTGCCAGTGGCCAAGGTATGTGATTGGCATTGACTGCAAAAGGGCACAAGGAAACTTCTGTGGATGATGGAAATGTTCTGTAACATATACATTTGCCAAAAGTTATCAAAATGCAACAATACAAAATTGGTGATTTTTACTGCTTGTAAATTATACCTTAATAAACATGATTAAAAGAAATTAGTAAAGATACAAACAAGAAATTAACAAGAGATGACAGATGATAGATGAAAAAATTCAACTGTACTAACAATCAAAAATACAGTGCTATCATTTTCCAACTATCTACTTGATTTTAAAAATGTAAAAAGTAATTGCAGTATCCAGTGAGGGGCACCTGAAAATGGTCATTCTTATACACTGCTGGTGAGAGAGTACAAAGTACAACACTTGTGGAGAACATGAAAATATGTTTCAAAAACCTTTAAAATAAAATTCTTTGATCAAATAACTTGAATTATAATAATTTACCCTAAGGAAATAGCCAGAGTGGTGGGAAAAAAAAGAGAATGGGCAAACATGTTTGTATAGCACTATTTACAGAAATGTTCTCCCATAGGATGGATTATTTAGCCATTTAAAAATACACATACACACACACACACACACTCACATATTCAATCTCACAATATTCTCCTAGTCACAAACAGCAGGTTACAAAGCAATATACTATATCCCACTTGGGCTTTAAAAAGATACATTTATTTAAAAACTATATTGCTGGGTATTTATATATCAAAATGGAGAAGAGGCGGGGCAAGATGGTGGACTGGTGAGCTCTATGTTTTAGTTACTCCTCCAGGAAAGTAGGTAGAAAGCCAGGAACTGCGTGGACTGGACACCACAGAGCAATATGACTTTAGGCATACTTCATACAACACTCATGAAAATGTGGAACTGCTGAGATCAGCAAAATATGTAAGTTTTTGCAGCCAGGGGACCCGCGACCCTCCCTGCCAGGCTCAGTCCCGTGGGAGGAGGGGCTGTCAGCTCCGGGAAGGAGAAGGGAGAACTGCAGTGGCAGCCCTTATTGGAAACTCATTCTACTGATCCAAACTCCAACCATAGATAGACTGAGACCAGACACCAGAGAATCTGAGAGCAGCCAGCGCAGCAGAGAGGAGACACACATAGAAAAAAACAGCATGAAAAACTCCAAATAAAAGCGGAGGATTTTTGGAGTTCTGGTGAACATAGAAAGGGGAAGGGCAGAGCTCAGGCCCTCAGGCTCATATGCAAATCCCGAAGAAAAGCTGATCTCTCTGCCCTGTGAACCTTTCCTTAATGGCCCTAATTGCTTTGTCTCTTAGCATTTCCATAACCCATTAGATCTGTGAGGAGGGCCCTTTTATTTTTTATTTTTTAATCCTTTTTTCTTTTTCTAAAACAATTACTCTAAGAAGCCCAATACAGAAAGCTTCAAAGACTTGCAATTTGGGCAGGTCAAGTCAAGATCAGAACTAAGAGAGCTCTGACACAAAAGGTAATAATCCAGTGGCTGAGAAATTTTACTAAACACCACAACTTCCCAAGAAAAGGGGGTTGTCCGCTCACAGCCATCATCCTGGTGGACAGGAAACACTCCTGCCCAACGCCAGCCCCATAGCCCAGAGCTGCCCCAGACAACCCAGTGTGACGGAAGTGCTTCTAATAACAGGCACACTCCACAAAACTGGGCGTGGACATTAGCCTTCCCTGCAACCTCAGCTGATTGTCCCAGAGTTGGGAAGGTGGAGCAGTGTGAATTAACAAAGCCCCATTCAGCCATCATTTCAGCAGACTGGGAGCCTCCCTACACAGCCCAGCAGCCCAGAACCGCCCTGGGGGGAGGGTACTCACCTGTGACATAGCACAGTCATCCTTCAACAGAGTACCAGGGGGTGCATGGCCTGGAAGAGGGACCCACTTGCAAGTCTCAGGAGCCATACACCAATACCAAGGACTTCTGGGTCAGTGGCAGAGACAAACTGTGGCAGGACTGAACTGAAGGATTAGACTATTGCAGCAGCTTTCAAACTCCAGGATCACCAGGGAGATTTGATTGTTAGAGCCACCCCCACTCCCTGACTGCCCAGAAACACGCCCCATATACAGGGCGGGCAACACCAACTACACACGCAAGCTTGGTACACCAATTGGACCTCACAAGACTCACTCCCCCACTCACCACAAAGGCAAAGCAGGGGAGAACTGGCTTGTGGAGAACAGGTGGCTCGTGGACGCCACCTGCTGGTTAGTTAGAGAAAGTGTACTGCACGAAGCTGTAGATCTGATAAATTAGAGATAAGGACTTCAATTGGTCTACACATCCTAAAACAACCCTATCAAGTTCAGCAAATGCCAAGAGGCCAAAAA
This sequence comes from Choloepus didactylus, assembly GCF_015220235.1. Lineage (NCBI taxonomy): Eukaryota > Metazoa > Chordata > Mammalia > Pilosa > Megalonychidae > Choloepus > Choloepus didactylus. The sequence continues at coordinate 55,917,451 of NC_051320.1, read as the reverse complement.
CAACAGAAAATTATAAACCATATGAAAAAACCAGATGATATGGATAACCCAAGCCCAAGCACCCAAATCAAGAGACCAGAAGAGACACAGCACCTAGAGCAGCTACTCAAAGAACTAAAGATGAACAATGAGACCATAGTACAGAATACAAAGGATATCAAGAAGACCCTAGAAAAGCATAAAGAAGACATTGCAAGACTAAATTAAAAAATAGATGATCTTATGGAAATTAAAGAAACTGTTGACCAAATTAAAAAGATTCTGGACACTCATAGTACAAGACTAGAGGAAGTTGAACAACAAATCAGTGACCTGGAAGATGACAGAATGGAAAATGAAAGCATAAAAGAAAGAATGGGGAAAAAAATTGAAAAAATCGAAACGGACCTCAGGGATATGATACATAATATAAAACGTCCTAATATAAGACTCATTGGTGTTCCAGAAGGGGAAGAAAAGGGTAAAGGTCTAGGAAGAGTATTCAAAGAAATTGTTGGGGAAAACTTCCCAAATCTTCTAAACAACATAAATACACAAATCATAAATGCTCAGCGAACTCCAAATAGAATAAATCCAAATAAACCCACTCCGAGACATATTCTGATCACACTGTCAAACACGGAAGAGAAGGAGCAAGTTCTGAAAGCAGCAAGAGAAAAGCAATTCACCACATACAAAGGAAACAGCATAAGATTAAGTAGTGACTACTCAGCAGCCACCATGGAGGCGAGAAGGCAGTGGCACGATATATTTAAAATTCTGAGTGAGAAAAATTTCCAACCAAGAATACTTTATCCAGCAAAGCTCTCCTTCAAATTTGAGGGAGAGCTTAAATTTTTCACAGACAAACAAATGCTGAGAGAATTTGCTAACAAGAGACCTGCCCTACTGGAGATACTAAAGGGAGCCCTACAGACAGAGAAACAAAGAAAGGACAGAGAGACTTGGAGAAAGGTTCGGTACTAAAGAGATTCGGTATGGGTACATTAAAGGATAATAATAGACAGAGGGGAAAAATATATACGACAAACATAAACCAAAGGATAAGGTGGCTGATTCAAGAAATGCCTTCACGGTTATAACGTTGAATGTAAATGGATTAAACTCCCGAATTAAAAGATATAGATTCGCAGAATGGATCAAAAAAAATGAAGCATCAATATGTTGCATACAAGAGACTCATCTTAGACACAGGGACACAAAGAAATTGAAAGTGAAAGGATGGAAAAAAATATTTCATGCAAGCTACAGCCAAAAGAAAGCAGGTGTAGCAATATTAATCTCAGATAAAATATACTTTAAATGCAGGGATGCTTTGAGAGACAAAGAAGGCCACTACATACTAATAAAAGGGGCAATTCAACAAGAAGAAATAGCAATCGTAAATGTCTATGCACCCAATCAAGGTGCCACAAAACACATGAGAGAAACACTGGCAAAACTAAAGGAAGCAATTGATGTTTCCACAATAATTGTGGGAGACTTCAACACATCACTCTCTCCTATAGATAGATCAACCAGACAGAGGACCAATAAGGAAATTGAAAACCTAAACAATCTGATAAATGAATTACATTTAACAGACATATACAGAACATTACATCCCAAATCACCAGGATACACATACTTTTCTAGTGCTCACGGAACTTTCTCCAGAATAGATCATATGCTGGGACATAAAAGAAGCCTCAGTAAATTTAAAAAGATTGAAATTATTCAAAGCACATTCTCTGACCACAATGGAATACAATTAGAAGTCAATAACCATCAGAGACTTAGAAAATTCACAAATACCTGGAGGTTAAACAACACACTCCTAAACAATCAGTGGGTTAAAGAAGAAATAGCAAGAGAAATTGCTAAATATATAGAGACGAATGAAAATGAGAACACAACATACCAAAACCTATGGGATGCAGCAAAAGCAGTGCTAAGGGGGAAATTTATAGCACTAAACACATATATTAAAAAGGAAGAAAGAGCCAAAATCAAAGAACTAATGGATCAACTGAAGAAGCTAGAAAATGAACAGCAAACCAATCCTAAACCAAGTAGAAGAAAAGAAATAACAAGGATTAAAGCAGAAATAAATGACATAGAGAACAAAAAAGCAATAGAGAGGATAAATATCACCAAAAGTTGGTTCTTTGAGAAGATCAACAAGATTGACGAGCCCCTAGCTAGACTGACAAAATCAAAAAGAGAGAAGACCCATATAAACAAAATAATGAATGAAAAAGGTGACATAACTGCAGATCCTGAAGAAATTAAAAAAATTATAAGAGGATACTATCAACAACTGTATGGCAACAAACTGGATAATGTAGAGGAAATGGACAATTTCCTGGAAACATATGAACAACCTAGACTTACCAGAGAAGAAATAGAAGACCTCACTCAACCCATCACAAGCAAAGAGATCCAATCAGTCATCAAAAATCTTCCCACAAATAAATGCCCAGGGCCAGATGGCTTCACAGGGGAATTCTACCAAACTTTCCAGAAAGAACTGACACCAATCTTACTCAAACTCTTTCAAAACATTGAAGAAAATGGAATACTACCTAACTCATTTTATGAAGCTAACATCAATCTAATACCAAAACCAGGCAAAGATGCTACAAAAAAGGAAAACTACCGGCCAATCTCCCTAATGAATATAGATGCAGAAATCCTCAACAAAATACTTGCAAATCGAATCCAAAGACACATTAAAAAAATCATACACCATGACCAAGTGGGGTTCATTCCAGGCATGCAAGGATGGTTCAACATACGAAAATCAATCAATGTATTACAACACATTAAAAATTCAAAAGGGAAAAATCAAATGATCATCTCAATAGATGCTGAAAAAGCATTTGACAAAATCCAACATCCCTTTTTGATAAAAACACTTCAAAAGGTAGGAATTGAAGGAAACTTCCTCAATATGATAAAGAGCATATATGAAAAACCCACAGCCAGCAGAGTACTCAATGGTGAGAGACTGAAAGCCTTCCCTCTAAGATCAGGAACAAGACAAGGATGTCTGCTGTCACCACTGTTATTCAACATTGTGCTGGAAGTGCTAGCCAGGGCAATCCGGCAAGACAAGGAAATAAAAGGCATCCAAATTGGAAAAGAAGAAGTAAAACTGTCATTGTTTGCAGATGATATGATCTTATATCCGGAAAACCCTGAGAAATCGACGATACAGCTACTAGAGCTAATAAACAAATTTAGCAAAGTAGCGGGGTACAAGATTAATGTGCATAAGTCAGTAATGTTTCTGTATGCTAGAAATGAACAAACTGAAGAGACACTCAAGAAAAAGATACCATTTTCAATAGCAACTAAAAAAATCAAGTACCTAGGAATAAACTTAACCAAAGATGTAAAAGACCTATACAAAGAAAACTACATAACTCTACTAAAAGAAATAGAAGGGGACCTTAAAAGATGGAAAAATATTCCATGTTCATGGATAGGAAGGCTAAATGTCATTAAGATGTCAATTCTACCCAAACTCATCTACAGATTCCATGCAATCCCAATCAAAATTCCAACAACCTACTTTGCAGACTTGGAAAAGCTAGTTATCAAATTTATTTGGAAAGGGAAGATGCCTTGAATTGCTAAAGACACTCTAAAAAAGAAAAACGAAGTGGGAGGACTTACACTCCTTGACTTTGAAGCTTATTATAAAGCCACAGTTGTCAAAACAGCATGGTACTGGCACAAAGATAGACATATAGATCAATGGAATTGAATTGATAATTCAGAGATAGACCCTCAGATCTATGGCCGACTGATCTTTGATAAGGCCCCCAAAGTCACTGAACTGAGTCATAATGGTCTATTCAACAAATGGGGCTGGGAGAGTTGGATATCCATATCCAAAAGAATGAAAGAGGACCCCTACCTCACACCCTACACAAAAATTAACTCAAAATGGATGAAAGATCTCAATATAAAAGAAAGTACCATAAAACTCCTAGAAGATAATGTAGGAAAACATCTTCAAGACCTTGTGTTAGGCGGCCACTTCCTAGACTTTACACCCAAAGCACAAGCAACAAAAGAAAAAATAGATAAATGGGAACTCCTCAAGCTTAGAAGTTTCTGCACCTCAAAGGAATTTCTCAAAAAGGTAAAGAGGCAGCCAACTCAATGGGAAAAAATTTTTGGAAACCATGTATCTGACAAAAGACTGATATCTTGCATATATAAAGAAATCCTACAACTCAATGACAATAGTACAGACAGCCCAATTATAAAATGGGCAAAAGATATGAAAAGACAGTTCTCTGAAGAGCAAATACAAATGGCCAAGAAACACATGAAAAAATGTTCAGCTTCACCAGCTATTAGAGAGATGCAAATTAAGACCACAATGAGATACCATCTCACGCTGATTAGAATGGCTGCCATTAAACAAACAGGAAACTACAAATGCTGGAGGGGATGTGGAGAAATTGGAACTCTTATTCATTGTTGGTGGGACTGTATAATGGTTCAGCCACTCTGGAAGTCAGTCTGGCAGTTCCTTAGAAAACTAGAAATAAAGTTACCATTCGATCCAGCGATTGCACTTCTCGGTATATACCCGGAAGATTGGAAAGCAGTGACACGAACAGATATCTGCACGCCAATGTTCATAGCAGCATTATTCACAATTGCCAAGAGATGAAAACAACCCAAATGTCCTTCAACAGATGAGTGGATAAATAAAATGTGGTGTATATATCAAAATGGTTTAACAGTGCTTATCTCGAGGTGACAGGATTATGATTCTTATTTTATGCTTAGCAGTTTTATCTATTTTCCAAATGTTATCCTATGAACAAGTATTACTTTTGTAATCAGGAAAAAACAAGCATGATAACTGCCATTTAAAACAAAAAAATTATCTTACAAAGCAACCAATACTACCTAAGTAATAAACACTAAAAAGCCCTTTCCTGACAGCCATCAAGCCTAAGGACTTTGGATAAGTGAAATAGATGTATACAGTGTTACAACAATATCTATCAAAAATTGGCATTACTAGATACCTTTATATCACCATCAATTTTTTCCCATTCTTCTGCTGTAAAACTGGATGCTGTGGCTGCAGGCTTATCTTTCCTCAAGGCTCTACTTTCAGGAGCTAAGCCTCTAAGACACTTTTCACAAAATTCTGTAAGTTCAGGATAATACCCTTCCTCACCAGACCTAAAAAAAAAATTCAGAATTTACAGTTAGAATCTTATTTGAAGATCATTTGCAAGCTGGGTTCTGTGGAACCCAACATTTCTGCACAAATCTCAAGGGCTGCCCCTGCACAAGGCCAAAGGCTGGGCTGCTGCTGGCTTCCCACTCACCCTTTTCAAACAATGCATCTTGTCTATTAGTTTATGGAGTGATGCAGTGAAGAAGAAGAAAAAAGAACTAAAAAAAGAACCCAAACAAGTTCCATCATGCACTTAAAAAAGTTGAATACATAACATTTTCTCTCCTCTTTAACAAAAACATGTCCATTTGTTGCATAAGGAAATTTTAAACTTATAATATAAACTTCCAATTTATAAATGTAAATTCAATATTGGAGCCTTGTAAAGAGTGAGAATTTGGATTTTCTTTCCAATGAGAAGTTTCTGTTCACAGTTGATTTTTTTTTCCAAGGGGATAAGAAGAAAATGGAAGAGGAACAGCCTAGACAACAGACCTAAATTCAGCCACTCAAGGAACCAAGTTCCTTCCTTAGAAAGTTAAGCTGAGATACCTGTTCTTTCTGGTTTGCTTGTTTGCTTTTAACGGAAATCAATCTTTTCCCATTTCTTACAGGTTTGTTTACTCTTAATTTTTTAGAAATATAGGAATAAATCCCATTTTCAAGTTAAATATTAAAAAATAATAAAAGCCTCTTCCCGAATGCCTCTTTGTTGCTCAGATGTGGCCCTCTCTCTCTAGCTAAGCCAACTTGAAAGGTGAAATCACTGCCCTCCCCCCTACGTGGGATCAGACACCCAGGGGAGTGAATTTCCCTGGCAACGTGGAATATGACTCCCAGGGAGGAATGTAGACCTGGCATCGTGGGACGGAGAACATCTTCTTGACCAAAAGGGGGATGTGAAAGGAAATGAAATAAGCTTCAGTGGCAGAGAGATTCCAAAAGGAGCCAAGAGGACACTCTGGTGGGCACTCTTACGCACAATTTAGACAACCCTTTTTAGGTTCTAAAGAATTGGGGTAGCTGGTGGTGGATACCTGAAACTATCAAACTACAACCCAGAACCCATGAATCTCGAAGACAATTGTATAAAAATGTAGCTTATGAGGGGTGACAATGGGATTGGGAAAGCCATAAGGACCACACTCCACTTTGTCTAGTTTATGGATGGATGAGTAGAAAAATAGGGGAAGGAAACAAACAAACAAACAGACAAAGGTACCCAGTGTTCTTTTTTACTTCAATTGCTCTTTTTCACTTTAATTATTATTCTTGTTATTTTTGTGCAAGTGCTAATGAAGGTATCAGGGATTGATTTAGATGATGAATGTACAACTATGTAATGGTACTGTGAACAATCAAATGTACGATTTGTTTTGTATGACTGCGTGGTATGTGAATGTATCTCAATAAAATGAAGATTAAAAAAATAATTATGACTCAATATGACATGACTTAATTAGGCTAATCATAGAATTTCTTGGAACCAATGATATAGCTGCAGCTTTCAAAGTTCTATTTCATAAACATCTCATTCTTTTTATCAAACCTTGATTAAATATAAATGAAGATATTCTTATACTGCTGGGAAAGCAAAAGGGAAATGATATGATTTTTCATCTTTTCATTTCAGAAACTATGAGGTTATTCTATCAACTCTGGCAGGAGGCTAGAAGGTGATGAAAGAGTAAAAAGAAAAGAACACAGTGATGTGAAGGAAGGGGATCCAAAGAAAGAAAAGAAAAAACCACTACAAGCAATAGGAATCCTACTGATGCCACAGAAGGAAGTCATTTGTGCTCCCCAATTGCCTTCTACAATAAAACTAGGGTCTCCAAATGAAAACATCACAAGAAATGCCAAACAGGTGTCACATGTTGATACTTCACAGGGCAGTGCTTCTTGAAATGGGTTATTTTGACCACCTGCATAATGATCAGCCAGTGGTCTAGTTAAATACACCTGTTCCTGGGCACCACCTCTGATTTCCCGAAGTAGAATCTCTGGAAATGGGGCTCTCAAATCTGCATTCTTAAAAATTATATTTGATGCAAACTAAAGTTTGATAATCACCGACCCTGATTGCCCGCCCTCTGATTGCCCATCTTCAGGCCTCCCCACCATCCTCAGTGAGCCACCCACCAGTGTCAGCAGATGGCATGAAGTAAGAGGGTGCCAAAGAACTTTATTCATGTAGACTGGTGAGATGGCCTTAGCTCCCAACAGCTATATTCACAGCCACTTTACTTTGACCCAGAAAAACGTGAAGGAAGCTAGAAAAATGCCTTCTCAGACTAATTGACCTAAGTTTAATGCTGGAAGTAGACCTAGCCAAGATCCTCAAAACCAACCACAGGATCAAAACCACTAATATGAAACTTAACATGGACAAAAACAATAAACAATCTCAATATTTGAAAATGTTCTCCAATATTTCTAACGTAGCAATAGTATAATTAAAATTGACATAGTATTATTGAAACATGAAACAAATTTAAGTGCTTACCTGAGTACATAAAGGATTTTTTCCAAGTGTTTAACATCTGAACATTTTTCAATATACTTAAAATCCAAATGTTCAATGGGAATTTTAAATGTTTTGGTTGTTCCAAAGCCCCACAATGATGGACAATCTTTGGCAGTCATGTCTGAAATAGTCAATCATATAGAAGAACAGTTAAGAATCTAATAGAAATAGTAATACTTGGTTTGGTTATAGTAGTAGGCATCTAGGTACTTAAGTAATACTGATTTTTCATTTCTATAGAAAAGGAGGTAGAATGTTTTCTTCCAGCAAGGAAAAGTACTCACTCTAAACTCTTTTTCCCTGATAATTTCTATGAAACATAATTGTTTCTATATACAGCTAACATTTATGGAGCTAAATTACTATGTGTGCCATATATGGATCATCTCAATCCCTACTTGAGCAAAGTTGGAATTCAATGTCAAAGCAGATTTCAGTGCTCAAACTGCTTTTTAAAGATATTTTTTCATGTTAATTTTGAATGACCTTCTTCCCCCTTTCCTGTTTGTTAAACTTCCTATCATTCTTTGTGATTCAGCACAAACACAAATATCCTTTCTATAACTTTCCTTAATCACCCTCTTTCCCATTCCCTGCCTCCCACTTCCATCAACAAACAGCCCCTCTGATGTGTTCTAATGGCACCCTGTACATACCTGTCTTATAGAACATAGTACATATTTCAGTTATGTTTGTTTCTTTGTCTTCCCTTTCTAGATTGTGAGACTTTATCTTATACATCTTTGTAGCTCCAGGACTAGAATAACCGTAGTGCCTCAAAATCCTTAATAAATGTTTGCTAAATTTAATTGAATTGGGAATAAGGAGACCCTGGACAATTTCACCACAGTGATGCTGTTAATGATGGTGATAATAACAGCAACACATTACAAATATTACCACATTTAATTCTTCAACTATGATAGCAGGTAAATATTTTAAGTAGAGAGCAGTAATGACAACAACAGTTAACATTTTTGGAGCTAAATTACTATTCCCATATATGTATTATCTCGCTTAATCTTCAAAACCAGTCCCACAAGAGATATAATTATTCCCATTTCACAGATGAAGCAGTTGAAGTTTCAACGTAATACAGCTACTAAGTAGGGACCTGAGGATTTGAACCTCAGTAGGCTAACGCCAGAGCTCACATACTTAACCATGATACCAGTGCTTTATAAAATGCACGAAATCAGTTTAGTAAGTTGCAATCAACATTCTTTTAAGTTGATTCATGTGATATATCTATGTAATCAGAAGGATGCAAAGTAAAAATATTTCTTACTGTTGGTCACTGTCAAAATTTTTCAAACCCACTGAAGTAACCTACATTGGCTGGTGGTTTTAAAAACAAAGTATCAGCAATGGGTCTGATTTATTAGAAGTTTTTCCTTCAGCATGATTGCTCTTTGGGAGTCTGGTCATACATCAGACCTCTGCAAAAAAAAAAAAAAAAACAAGAGGATGCTCTGTCAGCTTCTCCATATACCTGCCGGCTTTAACTTGGGTATGCAATGTAGATGACAGTTCTTCAGCTTTTGGATGAGACCCAGCAGAGAAATTAAATTCTGGCTTTCACACAATACTTGCAGGGCCCAGCATAATGAATATCCTTTCACGAGGACATCTTGAAGGGTGGAAGTTACAGGAAAGCAAGAACTTGTTAATTATTGGTGCTGCCCAGAATAGAATGGGTTGCCTTAGAATTTTCCCCAGAAGGCTGGAGGATTTTTAATGGATGATTTAAATATCTAATGGGATTAAAATAGAATTACCCCTTTTAAATAGTTGAGCTTTTTAATGTTGACACTGTATTTTGTATCTATTTATATATGTATGTATATCTTAGAAAAGCACTTTGTTAAAAAAAAAATTGTATTCTATGATTCCTGCCATTTGCTGCTAAATCTGGGCTGATCAGAATGCTGCAGCGATACTTTACATACATAAAAACCTGGCAATACAATGTAGAGTAAAGATGACATAGGCAAGCTGTGCAGCTTTACATTTTAACCAGGGGACTCTGTGGCATTTACAACCATCTAGAAATGGCTGTACTTCAATGCCAGTAATAATTTGCTTCCTCTATTTTCATTAAAATATATATGTTTAGTGTATCACACAAACCAATCTTATAAGGGTAACATAAAAACCCCAACAATTGTACATGTTCTGTTTCTGAATATTGTGCATGTATTTCTGGGTGAAGATCATTATAGAAGAGCTCTCTAAAGCTTTCTGTGTTCATACATGGTATACAGATAGCTCATAATGAAGTCCAGATCTTTCTTTAAGTGAAGGCGTTGTGAATTCACCTCAAATAATCCCACTGTTCCCAAAGCAATTAAAAACTTTGACTCTAGTACTACTATGATTTAAAAGCAAACAAAAACTTTCTTTCTAGTTTCAGATACACTGGATTCTTTAAAGAGTTTTTCTCCATATGAAAACATGCTGTCCAATTGCTTTTGTTAAGATCTTGTCTGAGTTTTGAATTGGGTGCCACACTTCTTCAGTCAATATAATAGCCCATTCTACTGTACCATGTATGATTCTTTTCCTTTCCTATATCCTTCATGACAAATTATGATGTGGCTTTATATTGTGCCTTACTTGTACATTTAAAACAAAATGTCTTCATTCCCTTCCACTTCCTAAATCTTTAACTTTGACCTTTTTGGTTAAGAGAATCAGAGCTATTACAAAAGCATCATGAAGGATTTCAGATGGATATGGTTTCAAATTCCCCTTTCTTTATAGCTATTTTATATTTGTAGGAAAGACCAGTTTTGAATGGTCTTTCAATATGAGGGGGAAAGATTAGCAGTAATTTCACTACATCCCTTTTTTCTGACTTCCATAAATTTGTCATACATCTTTCCAGTGCTTGACTTTATTTGCTCCTTAGCAATAGTCTGCTTTTAAAGAAAGGTGTGTTCAGTTCATTGGCTTGAAATTGACTATTTCATTTTTCCAGAATTTTTTAGAAGAGTACTCATTTTGTTTGTTTTATAAAACAGATGACAAGTCTCTTTAAAAGAAAGAGAAGTATAGTACTTTTGAAATAGAATGCTGTTAGCTGGTTTTCTTTTTTTATATATAATATTCATACAATAATCTGACGTTTGCCTTCATTAATAAAGCTGTTAGTTTATTCACCAAAATGTCAAAAAAAAAAAAAAAATAGAATTACCTGTAAGTGAAGGTATGTTGGAACCCTAAGATTTTTGATTCAAAGAAAATATAGTTTAAAACATTTCACATGACAGAGCTATCTCTTACCTAATCTAGTGAATTTCCTTCTAATCGCTTTAGCATATCTGAGAATCCTTTTTAAAAACTAACGTGATTTTTCTCCGTGTGTATGACACACGTTTTCAAGACTAAATGTTAATTCTCAAATTCCAAAAATAAATTTATCCAATATTTTGCTCTCTTTAGAACTCTTCCACATCTGCTTGCAAAGTATTTGCGTCTGATAAATAAAACCTTTGATTCTATTAATGTAGCTGGATTTAATTTTCTCTCCTTTATCCTGGTCTACACCCACTTCTCCTATTTCCTAATCAGTTTTTCAGTGAACAGCTCCAGTGCAAACCGCTATGGATCACTAACAACATAAAAACCTGGGTATATCCCAGCGAGGCACGTTCTTGCCAGCATTCGCAGGGCCCAGGGCTCCCCGCAGCTGGAGGCTGAAAGGAAATGGCATCCTCCAGGCTTAGCAACGGTTTCTATGTACAGCGCGGCGAGAAAGGGTGGCGGGGTCAGGGCCTGGCCGGGAATCGGAATCTCTACCGCCAACCCCCAACGGTAAGCAGGCAGCTAAGCGCCCTTCCTCTGAAATCGTTTCCCATCCCCCAGCTTTGGTCACCAGGGCTGCTAGCGGTTGGCAGACCCTGGGATCCCTGGTGTTGCGACCCCGCCCTCAGAGACCTCAGCCCCAAGTTCAGCCACTGTCCGCTAGCGTCCGGAAAGCCCGCAGCTTGTTTCCCGCGACCGGGAAGGACGCCCACCGTACGACGAACTCCCTCCCACTCGAGTCCGACCGTGCATTTGCTCCTCCGCCTCTGCCTCTCTGCCGGGATCCCGGAGGGAGGGACTGCGATTGCGACTGGCCGGAAGGTACACACGAGGACTCACCTGGTTCTCAGACCCCGCGCTGTGCGGAGGACGCGAGCGCAGCTCACCGTACCGGCAGCCGGGCAGGTGCCGAGTAGGGGCACGTCGCCCCGCCCCTGGACCCAAGGGCTGGAGGCCGACCGCCGGGGGCGGGAATTAGGGCCTCTGCAGGGCAATTGGCTGCTTCCCACCTGCCATCCCGGTGACAGGCCTCACAGCCAGCAGCTGCACCTCCACCGTCCCCAGAACCGGGGACCATTTGGGGGGGAAGTTAAGAGTTAACCTTGAACTACCCTTCCTACCTTTCATTTGCGTTTTAATTCGTTTGAGTGAATTAAAACGCTGTTACTGTTCCATTATCCCGGACTGTTGTACAGTCTAACAGGTAAATTGATATCTACTCCTACTTAACTAAAGAAACGTAATTAAACAAAAGAGTAAATCAAAGATTCTTTTATATTCTTCTGGTTACATTCCTTTTCATGCGTTCAATATTTTCTGAGTGTTTGCTGTGAGTACAGTGCTGTATTGGGCACTGGAATACAAAGGTGAATGACACATAATACAATTCAGATACCATAACAGTAGAGATCATTTATGGAAAATGTATTTCAACTTTTTAATTTCGGACTAGTTAAACTAGATGATGAATGTAAAGCACCTAGTACAGTGGTTTGCAGTTTGTAGGGACTAAATAAATGTACTTCCTTCCCCCTTTGTATTTAAATTACAGATCAAAGCAGGTGTTGATAATAGTAAAAATTCCAGTGCCCAAAATATGATTTATTATATGTATACTATTATTCCATCGCCAGTGCTGGAGAATGTTACATTTTCATGTTTATGAAAATGGACAGAATAATCCTTAGCCTTACTAAATTCTTCATCGTGGGAAACAGCATCACACCCTTGCAAAGTCACTCACACTGTATTCCAGGCAGCAAACTTCCTCCATAATTATTCCCTAAATTTAAAGCACTCAGCCTACTGTAACTTTCCTAGGGAAGGAAACTTTTAAGTATTTGGCGGAATAGCTGTAATTCCACCTACCCTGCTCTTTTCACTAACACTTAATGTTTTATTTTGGTTATAATTATGTATACACTTATGCTGAATAAACAAACGGGATAAAAAGCAACTTAAAGGAAATAGAACTCAGGCAAATAAAAATTATTGTTATTGTCCTCATAGAGATAATAGAAGACATTGCTTCCAAGAAACAAGAACATAATGCTGTATATATTTACAAGAGGGAACACTAAAAGAAAAATAAGTTCTTGAAAATTAAAATTATACCAGAAATGAAAAACCTAACAGAATGATTAGAAGATAAAGTTGAAATCACTTAGAGGAGAAAAAAAATGGAAAACAGGAAAAAAAAAATGAGTAAACTAGGTCAAAGAAAACCAATATTTGGTTGGTTTTTTGTTTTGTTTTTAACTAAGGAGTTCTAGGAAGAGAGAAAATTGTGGAAGTAATGAAATAATTCAGGAAAAATTCCCAGAATTGAAAGGCTTAAGTTTCCAGATTGCAAGCTATTTACTCACAAAAAAGTAAAGAACACTGTAATAGAAAGATAAAATTCAGTCTAAATAATGATAGAATGAATCAAGACAATCTCTCATCTGGATTCCTAACTTGTTTTTCTATTTCTCTTATCCTTAACTTCTTTTTTAAAAATGTAAATCAATTATCACCTTCCTACTTAACCTCTTCAAAGGCTTCCACTTGTTACCCTTATAATTCCAAACTCCTTAACAAAGCCTACAGGGAGCTAGGCTTCCCCTGTGCGCACTAACTAGCGCCACCTGCTGTTCTGCTTCTCACAAGCAGGTGTTTGTACTTGATTCCTCTGCCTGGAATGCTCTCATGGCTGCTTACTTCTAATCATACAGGTCTCAATTCAAATATTTGCTCAAAGAAGGCTTTCTATTTTCTTTCTTTTTTTTCCTATAAATTCAGTTTTATTGAGATATATTCAGATACCATACAATCATCCACAGTGTACAATCAACTGTTCATAGTACCATCACACAGTTGGGCATTCATCACCAGAATCAAATTTTGAACATTTTCCTTACTCCAAAAACAATAAAAACAAGAATAAAAAGTAAAAAAGAACACCCAAAGCATTCCATCCCCTCCATCCCACCCCAGTTTTCATTTAGTTTTTGTCTGCATTTTTCATCTGTCCATACATTGGACAAAGGGAGTGTGTGCCACGAAGTTTTCAGTCACACCGTGTAAGCTACAGTTATACAATCTTCTTCAAGAATCAAGGCTACTGGGGTTGCAGTTTGACAGTTTCAGGTATTTCCTTCTAGCTATTCCAATACACTAAAAACTAAAAAGGGATACCTATATAGCACTTAAGAACGCCCTCCAGAGTGACCTCTCGACTCCACTAAAACTGTTTCATTTCACGTCCCCCTTTTAGTCAAAAAGATTTTCTCAATCCCACGATGCTGGGTCCAGGCTCATCCCCAGGAGTCACGTTCCACGGAGGAGGGAGGGCTGTGATTTCACCTGCCAAGTGGGCTTAAAGAGAAAGAGGGGCCACATCTGAGCAACCAAGAGGTTCTCTGGGGAAAACTCTTAGGCACAAGTATAAGTAGACTTAGCCTCTCCTCAAAGGTTTTCTTGACTACTCTATCAAGTAACCTCATTCTTGCCTCCATCACTTAACCCTGTTGTATTTTATTCATAGCACTTATCACTATTAGAAATTGTTTATTTTCTCTGTCCTCCATTAGAAAGCAGCTCCAAGAGAAGGCAGGGATTTTGTTTTGTTCTCTGTTGCATCACTGCCTAGTATGTTTCAATGTTTACTGAGCACCTACTGTGTGCTGGCCCCTCGGTTAAGCACCCAAGCTATAAAGAATAAGCTGTCTGGAAAATGAGTTAGCAGTCTAGACTAGAGTCTAATAGGGAAGACATAAAGAGATAATCATAATACAATGGGATAAATGCAACTGGTTCAACAAATATTTATTGAGCATCTATTTCATACCCACCCCCTCCCCACCATGATACCAAGCTTTGAGATTACACCAATTTTTCTCAAACGGAACTTATGATTTAGACCAGATACCATGGGAGTCTTAAGAGAGGACTATATATAAAATGGGAAAGTCAGGAAAAGCTTCCTGAAGGAAACTTTCCTACAGTGCTGAAAAGTTCAGTGAAGAATAACAGAAAAGGTCCTTTAGGAAGAAAAAGAACATGTGAAAGGGCACAGGTGGGAATGAAATAAAGCCTTTATCTGCTAAGGAACTGCAATTACCTCCTCAGGACAAAAGATAATGTTAAGAGGTAGGTTGGAAGTAGTGAGAGGTAAGCAAAGAATCAGATTATCCAGGGCCCACATATACTGTGCCCAGTAGCTTTGATTTTATCAAAACAGGTGCACTGAAGGTTTTCAGGACAGTGACATGAAATTTATATTTTAGAAAAAGCAATCTGAAGATTACGGAAGACAGCAAGGCTGGGGGTTGGGACACCAATCTAAGGCTAATACAATCATCAATGTGTAAAATGGTAATAATCACAGTAACAGTGAAAATAACAGTTAACATTTATTAGACTGAGTTTTACATGGTGTTTTTGTTTCCTAGGCTGCTCCAGCAAATACTATGAAATGGATTGTCTTAAAAAATGGGAATTTATTAGTTTACAGTTTTGAGACAGAGAAAATGTCCGAAACAAGGCATCATTAAAGTGATGCTTTCTTCCCGAAGACCAGCTGCCAGCAATCCTTGGTTCCTCTGCCACATGGCAAGGCACATGATGGTATCTGCTGGTCTCCACCTTCTCTTCTTGGTTTTGATGATTTCAGCTTCTTGCTTCCCTGGCTATCTCTCTGTCTGAATTTCATTCTCCTATGAAGGACTTCAATAAGAGGATTAGGACCCATTTTGAATGAGGTGGGTCACACATTAACTGAAGTAGTCACCAAAAGGTCCTACTTACAATGGGTTCACACCCACAGAAATGGATTAAATTTAAGAACATGTTTTTCTGGGGTACATATAATTTCAAACCACCACACATGGATTATTTCATTTTATATTACAACATTATCTTTGAAGTAGGTGCTATTATTTCACACCTATTTTACAAATAAGGGAAAAAAGGTCTGGTAAGGTCACCTAGCCAGCTAACAAGAATCAATGTGGGTATCCGGACCCAGAGCCTTAAGTCAAAGCCCATACTGTTTACTGAGTTCTTGACCACTAACCAATCCATCAGTAAGTCCTATCAGTTCAACTTCAAAACATCTCTCTCACAATCAGCTACTTCTCACCTCCTTCACAGCTACCACCCCGGCCCAGTCACCATGATTAGCAGTCTGAACTATTACAGATGGCTCCTAACTGATTCCCCACTGCCACACTTGTCTCTGTACAGCCCATTCTCACACCACAGCCTGAGTGACCTTTTAAGTGTCAAACATGTTACTCTTCTGCTTATTTCTCCAGTGGCTTCCATCACAGGGCCCTAAGTGAACTGGCCCCTCCCTACTTCTGCACCTTGTCTCTTCCTACACCCTCCCACCTCACCAAGTTCCAGTCATTCTGAAGTGGGAACAAGCTCACTTCTCAGAGCTTTTCTATTGGTTATTTTCACTACTTCAGAAATGCTCTTTTTTACCTTCCAAAGACTGTCTCCTCATCCTTCATCCCTCTGCTCAAATGACAACACTCCTCCTTGAGCAACTTCCAACTTATACTGGGAAGGGTGGAGATGTATGTGCACATGTGTATATGAGGAAAAAGCAACTTGCTTTTATGTCTCCTCAGCCATGTCTTTATATATTTTATTATCCCTTGGGGCTGGTCATTTCTGATTTCATTTGTTATATATGAATGTTCCTTAGTTTCAATCTCAAAACACATTACCTTAACAACCATCATAATTCCTCCACATTGACAATGAAACTGAAGTTAAAAAAGAAATGAACTGAATTACCCAAAATCATTAAGCTAATTAGAGGCAAGGCTGAACCTTACAATTTTAAGTTCCATTCAGTACTTTTTTTTTTTTTCCATTCAGTGTTCACAGTTGTTGTTAAGCAGTTTATAGGGAACAAGTTATGTATCAATTTCAAGCTCAAATGTACTGATTTTTGTATTTACAGAGTACTACTCAAAAGAATCTTTTTAAAGCAATTTTACATCTATTTTCTCATTTTTTTCATAAAAATATCCAAGTAGGTAAGAGGTCAAATTAAAGGAGGCACAAAGAGGTTAAGTGACTGACTGAAAACATAGGTCTTGAGTTCCAGTTGTAATATTTTCCCATTAAACCAATCTGCCTAATTAAACAAATAATGATACTCAAATAAACGATGAATACACAAAAGAACTAGGATGAATGAGAACAGTTAAGTGTAACTACATTACACTTGGGGTTTATTTGTTTAAGGGGCTGTCATAAGGAGACAGTGTACATATATTAGGATTCCCTTGTGTGAAAAGGATAAGGTCAAAAAGGAACATAACAGAATCACAAAATTATAAAAATCATAAAGGAAAGCCTAGATCAAGGAAGCACTCTTTTAAAGAGAGACAGACATGGCTATTAAAAGTTGGAATATATCTAATCTTTAAAATAAATGTTAAGGAGGCCAACATGACATTCCATAATGATGAAATCTTGGAATAGATGGAGTACAGATGTGAGAATCAATTCCATGTTCTTAAGATGGAGGCAAAATATTTTAAACATTTATCCAATAATTCAGTGTAAACCAATCCCCATTCTTTTTTATATTCTGAAAGCAGAATTTTTGACCACAATGAATGACTATACTCAGGAAACTGCACCTAACGGTCTGCTTCACTCACTTTGCTTGGAGTTGATTTTGCCTTACAGAGAAAAACGATTAAAATTTCTCTTCCCTCTCCCAAGATCTTAATCAAGCATTATGTAGAAATTCAGAAAGTCCTATATATCAGGTAATACATGAAAAACAGAAGTCTAAATGATATATGCACACTGACATCAAGTACATTAGTATACCCACTACCAAATAACACTGCAAAGTTTGCAAACTCTGTAAACTGGTGATGGAGGACAGTAGTTCCCAAAGAACATACTTAATCAGACCCTCAAAGTGCCCTAGAAACCTGTACTTTTAACAAAAGACCCAGTGATTCTAGGTTTTGATTAAAAGTATGGTTTAGGAAAAGCAATTCTAACCTTACCATGTGTCAGATTAAATATACAATGAAACTAAATTATAAGTCATGTAATGGAACTAAAAAACACCCCACAAATTTCTCTACACAAAGTATTAACAGATATCTAAATACAATTTTAAAAATGAGATAAGATGAAATTGTGTATATGTAGTTGTATTCATAAAGATAAATACGCTAACCAAAAGCTATACAACAATGTAAAACATTAATGGCAAATTCAACTACAAGCGAATATGTTTCTCTGAATTCACATTTCATCGAGCGTCAAAAACCACCACTGTATTAACCTGAGTTAAGGACAAAAAATATTTAAAAATCATATGAAACTTTTAACACTTCCAAGTCACTTTCTCTTTGCAATAATCTAGTTTTCTATTTAACTTGAAATGCACAAAAGAATGGAATTCACTATTTACTATGACAATCGGTGATGGAGTGAAAAAACTATTTCTATTTTTTATTCCTATTTTGTTGGTACAAAAGACAGATGTATCAAGAAACACTGAAGTAATTTTAAAGAGGAAGATAACTTACTGACTTTTCAAAAATTGCTAGTTACCACAAAATTTATTCTCAGTCTTTGGGCTAATGATGTAGGCTCTACTTTCTTCATTAGGTAGTATACCCAATGTTTGCATTTCTCCTTGTATAATCTAGTATGTCCATAAAATCAAGATCAAGAATGAGTATTTATATAAATTCAGAAGCCCTGAAAAATTAAACTTATGAGGACCAAAATCAACTGTATTTAGAATATTCAGAGTCTATCTACTGGCATAGTGGTCCATAAAAATGCTAATCATACTTGTTTGAAATAAGTAATCCAAAAATTACTGCCATCTTTACCCAAAAGCAGTCTTTGACTACTAATCCAAGCATTATTCTTCATTTCTCTCCTACTTCATATTTAGAAAGCATAGTTAAAAGGATACATCTTTTAGTCCTTTTCTTGTACATTATTCTGTATCCACATTCTCTGCATCTGATTGGATCCCTGGATTTTATTTCATTTTCTGTGTGACATTCTGGAAAATAAAACATGTTTACTCATTATCTAAAAGGAAAACATTACAAACAAGCAAATTATCTTAACAGTATTTTTCACCGAAACCACTAAAATGTACTAAATCTAAGGGGTGTGTTGCTATTACCAAATATATTAAGGGGGAAAGAAAATAGTGTGGATGATGCACTTTTTCCTGGACAAAAAATGAAGTCTTAAGGAGAAGAGTTCTTTTAGTGTGGTTTCTATGGTGTTTTACTTCAGAACCTTAAAGATCAGTAACTCATTTAAATAAAGGACAAATGTAACCATTTTCAGAAAACTTAAATGAAAACTTTTACTTATGTAAGTACTACTTTTTTTTTTCTTTTTTTTCTTCATTTTATTGAGATATATTCACATACCACGCAGTCATACAAAACAAATCGCACTTTCGATTGTTCACAGTACCATTACATACTTGTACATTCATCACCTAAATCAATCCCTGACACCTTCATTAGCACACACACACAAAAATAACAAGAATAATAATTAGAGTGAAAAAGAGCAATTGAAGTAAAAAAGAACACTGGGTACCTTTGTCTGTTTGTTTCCTTCCCCTATTTTTCTACTCATCCATCCATAAACTAGACAAAGTGGAGTGTGGTCCTTATGGCTTTCCCAATCCCATTGTCACCCCTCATAAGCTACATTTTTATACAACTGTCTTCGAGATTCATGGGTTCTGGGTTGTAGTTTGATAGTTTCAGGTATCCACCATCAGCTACCCCAATTCTTTAGAACCTAAAAAGGGTTGTCTAAATTGTGCATAAGAGTGCCCACCAGAGTGACCTCTCGGCTCCTTTTGGAATCTCTCTGCTACTGAAGCTTATTTCATTTCCTTTCACATCCCCCTTTTGGTCAAGAAGATGTTCTCCATCCCACGATGCCATGTCTACATTCCTCCCCGGGAGTCATATTCCACGTTGCCAGGAAGATTCACTCCCCTGGGTGTCTGATCCCACATAGGGGGGAGGGCAGTGATTTCACCTTTCAAGTTGGCTTAGCCAGAGAGAGAGGGCCACATCTGAGCAACAAAGAGGCATTCGGGAGGAGGCTGTTAGGCACAATTATAGGGAGGCCTAGCCTCTCCTTTGCAGCAACCAAGGGTAAAACCTATGGTAGAGGGCTCAACCCATCAAACCACCAGTCCCCTATGTCTGTGGTAATGTTAGCAGCCATCGAGGTGGGGTAGGCAAATACCCCTGCATTCTCCACAGGCTCCTCAAGGGGGCACTACATCTTTTTTTCCTTGTTTTTCTTTTTTTTTTTTTTTTTTAACTTTCCCTTCTTTTTTAAATCAACTGTATGAAAAAAAAGTTAAAAAGAAAACAAACATACAATAAAAGAACATTTCAAAGAGACCATAACAAGGGAGTAAGAAAAAGACAACTAACCTAAGATAACTACTTTACTTCCAACATTTTCTTACTCTACCCCAAGAAAGTAACCTAATATAGCAACATTTCTGTGAACTTGTTCCTACTATAAGTACTACTCTTACCTCCACAGATATAGATCATTGGCTGCTGCTTCGGGGGCTGCACGTCCTTCTGGGTGTCCATTGTTAGTCCCTGAAATCACAGACTCAAAATGACTATCAGTTTCAAAGGGGGTTCTCACAAATTCAACTAGGCCGTATTTTTCACGGGAAAAGCTAAAAAAGTCCCAACTGCTAATGCGCACCTATTTTCAAACCCTAAGGGGAGACCTAAAGGACGGAAAAAACGTGCTAAATGCTTACCACATACTGGATACAGTAATATTTGATATACGTTATTTCATTATAATCTTCCCAACGATCCTGGGAGGTATCACTCTTACTATTTTACAGATGAAGAAACTGAGACAGAGAAGTTCATTTGCTCGGAGTAACTCAGCTAGTAAGAGGCAAAGGGATACAGGTCTGACTCCAAAGGTCGCGACCTCGTTTAACTGAAATACAAGTTCTATTTTTCCAAACTTTTGCATAAGATGGCCAAAAAATTATATCCCTCAACAGGCAAACACGCTATCCGAAGATAAGAAAAGAAAAATGAAGTAACTTCCAATAGTAACCTAAATAGCTAGACTAAAAGAAAACCGGCAAAGGATTGATAGCATCGACTCTATCCACAGCTTCTCTCAACCCTAAGCCCGCTCCCGGACCTTTTTCACCCCCCAAGTTTCCCAAGTTTGGTCCCACATACCCAACCCCTTGACCTAGCCTTCCAATTCCCTACTTACGCAGCACGGAGAAACCGTCTCACTCCCGGAACACAAATAAACTCGTGGCTGAGTTGGCGCCAACTTCCGGCGCCCGCACGTTACGCAGAGGTGGAGTCCCGCTCCTTCCGTCCTGGGCGTGGTTGAGGAGCCCGAATTGAACAAAAGCGGTGAAGTCGGGGCATTTTGGCGTTAGACTCTGGGGTGGTAAGTTCCTGTCCCTCCACCCCCAGCTATCTTCAGTTTTTTCAGGAAAGCAAAGCATTTTAACAGTTTTGGAAGTCGAAGGCGTTTTGTTTTTCCGACTAATGAGGTCGACTGAAGATGACACATTTCCGGGAGGGCAGCGAGTTAAAGAGAAACCGAGATGATAGAAGTGTCAGTGGAATCCTAGGCTGGTCGTTAGTCGTTAGTAAATTAGTAAATTAGAAGAATCACCACCAGATTATATTTTTCAAATCTTGCGTATGGTGGCACGTTTAATGCCTGGGTTGAGGCAATAGGGCTGCCACCTCCTGTCCTTCGTTTTCTTTCGTTTTCGCCGTTTGGCCTTTTCTCGCCTAGGCTCTCATAACCCACCCTCACACTTTATTTCTTTTCCTCGTTTTAAAACAAAGACAAATGAGAGGGCAGGAACTGCAACTACTACCACTTGAAAGCGAGAGTGGATTTGGGTAACTTTGGCGGGTTAAGGCAGCTGCCGCGGAATCCCCCCATCCCGTGTATTCCTGGAAGAACAAAACGATCTACTCGGAGGGGATGCATTCTTTCGAAGATCAAAATTGCGGTGAGATGAATATCAGTAGGATTCAGAACGTTTACATTCGTTTTCTTCTTTTACAACAGCTGTTTTACTTTTGTATAAAAAGTAGGAAGAAGAAAATGAAGTTATTAAAATTTGGAAAACTTCACCAGCTATTAGTAACTATTACAAAGTTAATTGGAGAGGCAGGCTTCTTTCTTCTCCACATGCACTAGGTCTTTTACTGTTTCTTTTTTTCTTTGGTCCTTGAGAACATCCAGCAACTTAAGAACTTTGGGCTTCACCTTTCACTTCCAGGAGTTCAAACTGTTGTTACACCTCTACAGAGAAACGCCAGAGATTTCATTTAATCTTACAGTTTTCTTAGATGCCATTTTCCAGGGAAACAAAAATTTCCTGCTTCTTCCTTCCCAGACAGGCCAAAATAGAGCATAAATGTATGTTTTGACTATCAGTCTTGTTTAAAAAAAAAAAAAAAAAAAAGTACCTCTCCTTTCAAGGAAAAAGAAGAGGTAATCCATTGGAAGAGTCACAATGAAGCTTCCCTACAAGAAGTATTAGATAAAACCATTGTTGTAGGAAAAAGAAATAATGGAGAGATCCAGGATATGAAACTTTCATACTTTCAAGCTCTCCTGAATTCTAGCTCTCCCATCTGAGGTATTAAGATGACTCTAATACGTAACATAGTCTATGGAGATTAGAATGGATCAACATATGTATACTACAAATGGCTTGCCCCAGCCCTCATCAGAATGATGGAGTGAGACTTTTCAGGGTTCTGTTCTCCCACAGAAACTTTAAATAACCAGCAAGAGCTGACAGAAACACTCTTATCAAAAAAAGCTCCAGAGAATAGTTAAAGGACTGCAGCAAAAGGGCTAGTGCCAAATCAAGAAAAAGGCTATTTAAAAGCAGTAGGAGGCACCCTGACTGGCCCTCCTCCACCCCTCACTGCCTTGGCACAGAGCTGGCTCATGCTTCCAGTGTCGGTCCGTGGTCCCAGTTCCAGAGGAAGCAGAGTAACCCAAGTGCATGTACTGTGATCACGTAAGTCTGGCCCAATCTATCTGGTGGTGGTGTGAGAGACTTAACTTGCCCTGTGTGTTGATGGGGAGCTCTGTGAACTGCTGCCTGAGGCAAGGGATTGCTGCCTATAGGTCATAGAGTACAGTACCCAGGACTAGAGGAAATTGTTTCCTAAGTAAGCGGGGACATTTGTATTTGAGTAGACAAGAATTCCTAGGATCACACACACATCCCCAAAACAAGGTGCATGGCAGAAAGGATCAGCGAGATCCCAACACTTTGGCCTGGAGCTATTCTCTAAACTCATTTTATGGATAAACCCTGAAGGGGAGCACTTGAACAGATCAATCTGCAAAGACTGGGAAAAATGTTTTCTTTTCCTTCTCCCTCTCCTCCCCCTCCTCCTCCTCCTGTTTATTCTTCTCCTTCTTCCTCCTCTTCTCCTTCTTCTCCTCCTCCCCCTCTCCTCCCCTCCTCCTCCTCCCCCTCTCCTCCCCTCCTCCTCTTCCTTCTTCTTCTTCTTTTGGGTAGTTCCTGGCATTCAAGGAAAGCTCTGTCTTAACACTAGCTAGATACAAACTTAAGGAATAGATGCCTCAGAGTCTAAATTCTGGAGATAACACCTTAAACTATCAAAATGTCCAGGTTACAACAAAAGGTTACAAAACATACAAAGAAACAGGAGGCAAAGGTCCAGACAAAGGAGAAGATTGCAGCATTGGAAGCCGTCAATGAGAAGGACCAGACCTGGGACTTACTAGACAAAGACTTTTTAAAAGTGTCCAAAAATGCCTTAAAGAGCTAAAGGAAAACATGCACAAAGAAAACAAGAAAATTGGAAAATGGTAGATGTACACAAAGAGAATATGAGTTGAGAGATGGAAATTAAGAAAAGGAAAACAAACAGAGCTAAAGACCAGAGTGAAAGAAAATAAAATTTCCCAAGAGGGATGCAATAGCAAATTGGAGCTGGCAGAAAGATCAGTAAGCTTGAAGATACGATAATTGAAATCATTCAGTCTGAGGAACAGAAAAAGAATGAAGAAAAGTGAACAGAACCTGAGGAATCTGTGGGACACCATGAAGCATAGCAATGTACTCATTGTGGGAGTTCTAGAAGGAAAAGACAGAGAGAAAGGGGCAGAGAGAATATTCAAAGAAATAATGGCTGAAAACTTCCCAAACTTAACAAAATACATGAATATATGCATCCAAGACACTCAGTGAACTCCAAACAGGGTAAACCCAAATAGACCCACAGTGCAGTATATTATAACCAGCAGCCAAATGCCAGTGATAGGGAATTCTGAAAGCCACATGAGAGAAGCAACATATCACAAGGGAACTTCAATAAGTGCCAATTTCTCATCAGAAACCATGGAGGAAAGAAGGCAGTGGGATGACATATTGCTGAAAGCAAAATAATTGCCAACTAAAAATTCTATATCTGGCAAAACAGTCTTTCAAAAATGAGGGAGAGGACTTCCAGGAAGATGGCAGAAAAGGAGAGGCAGTGCTAACTTCGCCACCATGGAATAACTAGAGAAAAGGCAGAAAATGACTAGGACAGTGGTTTCATGGTATGAGTGGCCAGAGAGAAACTTCTACATTATATAGAGGGCCTAGATGAAAAAGTGGAAAAATTATGGCTGAAAGGACTGGGTGAGTTTATTTAATTTAATTTAATAAATTAAATAAATAAATTTAATGAAGCCAGCCTGATCCTGGGGCTGGCTACTACCTGCTGGCCCAGGGAGGATGAGGGAGGACTGCGCTCTCCTGCATTTCCATCTCTGCAACCAGTTGGGGAGTCATCTTTCAGCCCCACAGCCAGGAGCTCTGTATGGGAAGTCAGGAATCAACAGACTTATTGTAGCCACACTCAAAGACCTTGCTGCAGTGTGCAGTGCCTACCCCCGAACTTGGATGCAGGCTGCTGTGGACACCTGGTCTGGGGGAGGAATGTGAGGCCCTTCCCTTGGGAGGAGAGGGGATGCAGAGCAGAGCTGATCCAATAATTAGCAGGCAAGAGAGAAACTCGATGTTCCTCTGCCTGTATCCTTTCTCCATGAAGGTGGGTGGCATTCACGTTGTGCACAGTCAGAGAGGTGAGGACAAGGGAGAGAACCACATGGATGCACCAAGAGCTCCTCTGCTACCCCAGAGGCCGAATAGCAGGGCAATTCCAAGCTGGCTGAGGGCTGGGGAAGGTGAAACCCTCAGCCCCACAGCCCTGGGTTTTTCACTTGGAAGCCTGGGAATCACCAGACACATTGTGCCTTCAAGTGGATTCCCCACTGAAGTGCACAGTGCCCACCCCTCAACACTGGGGCTGGCAGTCTCCAGCACAAAGAACTGCTGCATTGTCTAGATTTCCACCTGGATTGGATTCCGCCCAGCTGGCTGCTGCAGTCAGGGAAAAGCTGGCTTGAGAGGAAGAGGCAGCCAAAGAGCGCCATCTGCTGGGAAGACAGGGAAAGTGCACCCTGGCAAATTGCTGTTCTGCCAAATCTTATATAGAAGTCCAAATAGACTTGCATCTCCTGGGGGAGGCCTTGGCCATGGTCTGACTGGGAATGACTTACAGATCAAGTGCCGAAAGAGACCTTCAGTGCAAATCCAAGCAACTATAAAATCTTAGATGAGTAAGGGAAATCAACTTTCAAAAGAAACTGATCAAGATAATCAAATGCAAAGAAATCAGCAGAAAATAACAAAGCACATGAAGATGTAAGAAGATATGGCAAAGCCAAATAACCAAATTAAAAAGTCAGTGGAGACACAGAATTTGGAACAACTAATCAAAGAATTACATACAAATCTCCAAAATAACTTCAGTGGGTTGGCTTAAGACATAAAGGATATCAAGTAGACAATAGAAGATCATAAAGAAGAATCTGAAAGAGTAAATAGAAAAGTAGCAGATCTTATTGAAATGAAAGATACTGTAGACCAAATCAAAAATATACTAGGGGACAGCCATGGCTCAGCCTTAGACTCTAGCTCAGGGCTGGGGGCAGGAGATAGGCTTTGCCAAGTGACTGGTGGTCAGGTGGCACCACTGGGCCTCCTGGGTGCACGGCCTCCTAGCTATTGCCCCTGGTTCCTTTTGCCTCCCCAGCCCTCATCCTGGGGCAGAATCGAAGGAAGGTCAGGCCCAGTCAACCCGCCCCATCCCTCCTTGCCTCGGGGTGGCCGCTGGGCTGGGGGTGGCTCACTTTTAGGACTGACTCAAGCCACATGCAGCCTCCATGGTGGCCTCACAGACCCCAGGGGAGAAGATTAATATCCAAGAGGGAGAGACGGCCAAGGTGGGAAACCAGGACCCACTGGAGAATGTCACCAGCTGGACAGGCCACCTCAACACTCCTGGAGGCAGAAGTGCACCTCCTATGTGCTTGCCCTGTGGCCCTGGAGCTTTAGTGCCTCAGTCAGTCCCATGGCCCTGGGCAGTGCCCTGGCTTATAGATCCCAGGGCATCTTGGATCCCAGGCTGCTGGTGGGCTGTGCTGTGGCTGTCCTGGTTGTGCACAGGGCTGGCAATTTGGTTAACACTATGACTTCTCCAAGGGCACTGCCTACAAAAAGAGTGATGACAGGACCTTGGTGGACTGAATCTTGGAGCCCCAGGATGTTGTCTGGTTTGAAGTCTTCCTCTACACCTTGGGCTGTGTCTGTGCTGCTTGCCTCTATTGCCTGTCTGCTCTAAAACTGAAGCACTTAGTTTTCATCTACTTTTGGTGGCTTGTCCAGCTCCTTTCTCTACACAGGAGGAATTGGCTTCAAGTATGTGGCTTTGGGAGACCTTGTCATCTTCATCACCTTTGGCCCTCTGCCAAATCTTATACAGAAGTCCAAATAGACTTGCATCTCCTGGGGCCTGAGCCCAATGATGTTTGTCTATGCTGTCCAGGTGGGGTCCCTGGCGGCCTTCCTGCTCCTCTACACTATCCCCCCTGGTCCTTAGCACTGAGGCCATTCTCCACTCCAAGAATACCAGAGACATGGAGTCCAAACTGGAGGCTGGCATCATCACACTCGCCATCCTCATCGGCCCCACCGTCTCCTCCATGCTCTACAACATGCTGTTCTTTCTGCCCTACCTAATCTTCAGCATCCTGGCCACATGCTGCAGCATCAGCCTGGCACTCCCTCTGCTCACCATTCCCGTAGCCTTTTCCCTCGAGAGTTCTGAAGACAGACTTTCAACAAATTGCCCCAGAAGACTGCCAAGCTCAACCTCCTACTGGGACTTTTCTCTGTCTTTGGCATCATCCTGGCACCAGCAGGCAATCTGCCCAAGCTTTAAGGGGACCAGTAGCTCCCTCCACAATATGCCTCTCTTTTTGGGAGGTGTTGAAGTCAGAGTATCAAGAAGGTATTTGGAGTGAGGTTCTTGAGGATGGGATGTGAACCCCCACCTTTTTTATCACTCTGATTTTAAAGATGTCTGCTGAGTTTTCTCCATTTTTTGGGGAATATTGAAACCAGTCTGTATTGGAAGAAGGTGAATTGGATGCACAGTCCTTTTTTATTTATAATTTCCACTAAATATAAGTTCACTTTAAAATGGGCAGAAAATTTCCCCCTCATTCCACACAAAATATCGCAAGACATTCTGAAGGAGCTGCCCTGCTCAGCCTCCTATCCTGAAAGAACTATAGTAGCGAGGCCAAGTGTCCTTCTGTTATCTTGGCTTTGTAGGGTGTGGTGTGATGGGTGCCAGGCCCCATTAACATGGGGGGCGCCTGTCTCTTGTTCTTGGCACCCAGGTCCTAAAATTTGTTGCTGGAGAGAGACAGTCCCTCATAACAGCCTGGAGTAGCTCCCAGCTTTATGCTTAAATTGCCATTCAGAAGCTTTTGTCCTTCATCTCACCTCTCACTTATTGCCACAGTTAAGGAAAAATGTCAGATCTCTCTGCAGCAAGACAATCAAGCCAAGGATTGGGAGGAAAAAATTTTAAAAACACATCCTTGAGGCAGCTGAGAAAATCACTCTGGTTTTGGATAGAAATTGGTAGGGCAGCTGTTTCCCCTTTGTAGAATCAACTGGAGTGACAGCAAGGACTCCCAGCTCTTTCAGTAACTATTTTAGGAACCCCAGAATTGTAGAAGCACCATCACCCTCTTGGGCTGTTTAAAGCCCACATGGCTTTTTCCTTCCAATCACTTTTCCTAATGCTCCCCTGCCTCCACCCTCCATTTCTGTCAGGTCCCCATTTGTGTGGCCCCATAATGGAGCCAGGCCCTTGGGGCTGAGTCAGGGGTGATTGTCACTTTCCACAGCCACAGGATGGGCAGACCAAGGACATCTGCTCCCCTGATGAATGTATAAGCCAACAGACAAATGGTCCCGAGCCCCATTCAGCTCGAAAAACAGGCCCGGCCAGGAAGGAACTTTGTTTTCATCCTTGAAGACACATATATGATATGGACTCTCCCTCTCCCAGAAGCTTCTGTTGCCTTGTGCAGAGAGATTGAAGGCTTCAGTGAGGTCACGCTACACATGGGGGAGTTCCAACATTGATCAGAGCTGCTTTTCCTGTCACTGTCTGTGAAGTCTGATTTTTGGGCTGGAACTGCTCAGTCACATTGGATCTGTGGCTGGACTAGCTTGAGAGCAACATCAGCATTCTTTCTGGGGAGACTATAGCCATTCTGGTAGGTATTGTAAAGTTTTGGCCTGTAGAAAATGACATCAAAACTAGTTCTTAATTCTTAAAATCAGAATAATTGTGATTTGGCTACTTGAGATCTTGTCAGCTTACTAGGAAAACACATTTGGAAATTGCAGAAGCTCCTTTAATGTTAAGGGTGTGTTGTATACCAGAGATCCAGAATCCTTGAATAGTGGTCAGTGCCAGGAAACAAGGGAAAGGAGATGACCCTTCTCTCCCTGCCTTTCCTCCAAGCACCATTTTTCTTTTGTGCCATGCTTGTGGCCTTTTGGTGCTCACAGGGGTCCCATCTTCAAAGACAAGCTTTCCTGGCTCCAACTGAAGTGGGGCTTACCCCTGAGGCTGTAAGACTGAGAGTGCCCTGAGTCCACAGACCAGTCCTGCCTTTTCAGCTTCTGCATTGTTCTGGTGCAGGTTTTAATGTATATTTATAAACACACTTCCAAAAGGCCAAATTTGGTGCCATGTTTTATACACAGGTCACCATAATTTGTATTATGTCCTCTGACTCAGTGAAGGTTCTCTTTAGAGTTGTTAATAAAATAATAAATAAAAAGGAATGAATATATATTTATAGCTCTAAATGCATACAACAGCAGATTTGAAGAAGAAGAAACAATAACTGAACAAGATGAGAACAATTGAATATGACTGCATGAAAGAACATATGGTGAAAAGATGGAAATTTTTACTTTGAATTGGATCTCAGGGAAATGATGGAAACATGAAGCAAACAAATATAAGAATCACTGTTATCCCAGAAAAGAGAAGAGTTAAGGTTTAGGAAGAGTATTTGAAGAGATAATTCAGGAAAACTTCCCAACTCTTAGAAAAGACATAAATATGCAAATCAAAGAAGCCCAATGAATTCCAAAAAGAATAAATCCAAATAGATTCACTCCAAGACACATACTAATCAGACAGTCAAATGCTGTAGCTGAAAAGCAGCAAGTGAAAAACAATTCACCACATACAAGGGAAGTCACATAAGACTAAGTACTGACTACTCAATGGGCACCATGGAGGTGAGAAGGCAGTGGTATGATATATTTAAGATTCTGAAAGAGAAAAATTGTCAACCAAGAATACTTTATCCAGCAAACCTATCCTTCAAAAGTGAGGGAGAGTTTAAAATATTCAGAAACAAATGCTGAGAGAATTTGTTAATAAGAGACCTGCCCTACAAGATATACTAAAGGGAGTTCTGTCCACTGAAAGAGAGAGAGAGAGAGATCTGGAGAATGGCACAGAATTGAAGATCATTAGTGAGGGTAATTTAAAGGATAAAAGAGAGAGAAGGAAAAATCAGATGTGACAAAAACCAAAGGATAAAATGGTTGGTTCAAGAACTGCTTTCACAGTAATAACTTTGTGAATGGATTAAACTCTGCAATTAAAAGATATAGATTGGGAGAATGGATGAAAAACTATGATCCATCTATATGCTGTTTAAAAGAGACTCATCTTAGACCCAAGGATTCAAATGGATTGAAAGTGAAAGGATTGGAAAAAATATTCCATGCAAGTGTAACCAAAAGAAGGCAGGGGTAGCTATACTAATTTCAGAAAAAAATAGACTTTAAATGCAAAGATGTCATAAGAAACAAGGACACTATATATTAATAAAAGAGAAAATTCACCAAGAAGAAATAACAATCATAAGTGTTTATGCACCCAATCAAGGAGCTCCAAAGTACATGAGACAAACATTTGCAAAACTGAAGGTAGCACTAGACATATCTACAACAATAGGAGACTTCAATACACCAGTGTCTTCTATAGACAGAACAACCAGACAGAGGATTAATATGGAAATAGAGAACCTAAACAATGTGATAAATGAATTAGACCTAAAAGACAGATATAGATTGTTGCATCCCAAAACACCAGGATATACATGTTTCTTTACTGCTCATGGAACATTCTCCAGATCATATTCTGGGGCACAAAACAGGTCTCAATAAATTTACAAAGATCAAAATTATTCAAAGAACTCTCCCTGACCATAATGTAATGAAGCTGGAAATCAATAACCATCAAAGAAACAGAACTTTCACAAATATATGGAAGATAAACAACATGCTCTTAAACAATCAGTGGGTCAAAGAAGAAGTTACAAGAAAGATTGGTAAATATCTGGAGTTGAATGAAAACAAGAATATACTATATCAAAGCCTATGGGAATGCAGTGAAGTTGGGGCTCAGAGGGAAATTTATAGCTCTAAATGCATACATTGAAAAGGAAGAAAGAGCTAAAATCAAAGACCTAACTGAACAACTGAAGAAGTGACAGAAAGAACAGTAAACTAACCCTAAAGGAAGTAGAAGAAAAGAAATAACAAAGATTAAAGCAGAAATAAATGAACTGGAGAACTAAAAAAACAATAGAATAAATAAAACTAAGAGTTGGTTCTTTGAACCCTTAGCCAGACTGACAAAGTCAAAAAGAGAGAAGATGCAAATAAACAAAATCAGAAATGAGAGGGGGATCATTACTATAGATCCTGAAGAAATTAAAAAAACTACATAAGAGGATAATAAAAACAACTGTATGTCAGCAAACTAGACAACTTAGAGGAAATGAACAATTTCCTAGAAACACATGAACAATCTAAACTGACTCAAGAAGAAATAGAAGACCTGAAGAAGCCAATCACAAGAAAAGAGACCCAATTAGTCATCAAAAACCTTCCTAAAGAAAAGCCCAGGGCAAGATGGCTTCATAGGGGAGTTTTACCAAACATTCCAAAAAGAACTAACTCCATTCCTGCTCAAACTCTTCCAAAAAATTGAACAAAAAGAACACTACCTAACTCATTTTATGAAGCTAACATCACTCTAATACCAACACCTGATAAAAATACTACAAGAAAGGAAAACTACAGGCCAATCTCCCTATGAATATAGATGTAAAAATTCTCAACAAAATACTTGCAAATTGAATCCAAAGGCATATTAAAAGAATTATACACCACGACCAACTGGGGCTCATTCCAGACATACAAGAGTGGTTCAACATAAAAAAAACAACCAATATAATACAACACATAACAAATTAAAAGGGAAAAATCACATGATCATCTCAACTGATGCTGAGAAAGTATTTGACAAAATTCAGTATCCTTTTCTGATAAAAACACTACACAATGTAGGAATCAAAAGAAACTTCCTCAATATGATAAAGGGCATATACAAAAAACCGATAGCCAGCATCTCTTCCTTTGGTCTCACACAGACAGTGAAATTTTAAAATACAGACAATGTCATCCTTTATCCTATTTTCTTATTTACCTTAGTCCCATCCAGATCAGCTTTGTTCTTATCTCTAATTGAAGTCTGATCTCTTTTATGGCTTCTTTAACAGTTTCTGTGTGGAATAATGCTGGCTTTCAGAACTGCAGGACTCCAACTCCAAGTCTTAGGTGTCACACAGGCACCCAAAGTTCCAGGGAAAATACCAGGTTATACACATAGAGCACAGCACCTCAGTGATTTATTTGAAGAGTTAGGGAGTAACAAAATGTACTATGCCCTACAAGAAATACTAGAGGGAGTTCTGCAGGCTGAAAAGAAAAGACAGGAGAGAGAGACTCTGAGGAGAAAGTAGAAATGAAGATTTTCAGTAAGAAAAGGGTAGAAAGACATTAATAAGATATGACATATAAAAGCCAAAGGATAAAATAGTTGAAGTAAATGTTGCTTTTACAGCAATAACACTGAATGTTAATGGACCAAACTCCATCAAAAGACACAAGATTGGCAGAATGCATATGA
This sequence comes from Choloepus didactylus, assembly GCF_015220235.1. Classification (NCBI taxonomy): domain Eukaryota; kingdom Metazoa; phylum Chordata; class Mammalia; order Pilosa; family Megalonychidae; genus Choloepus; species Choloepus didactylus. The sequence goes on along the minus strand of NC_051320.1, from coordinate 55,884,906 downwards.
TCCATCTATCTGCTGTCTACAAGAGACTCACTCACCTTAGACCCAAGGATACAAATAGGTTGAAAGTGAAAGGCTGGAAAAAGATATTCCACAATAAACAGTAACCATAATAAGAGCTGGGGTAGCTATACTACTAGTGGACAAAATAGACTTTAAATACAAAAATGTTATGGGAAAATAAAGAACATGATATACTAATTAGAGGGGCAATCATCAAGAAGAAATAACAATCACAAATATTTATGCATTTAACCAGGTTGCTCCAAAATACATGAGGTAAACACTGGCAAAATTGAAGGTAGAAATAGATGTCTCTGCAATAATAGTTGGAGACTTCAATACACAATTCTCATCAATAGATAGAACATCTTGACAGAACTCTAATAATATAAATGAACTGTACCTAACAGACAAATATAGAATGTTGCCCACAAAACAGCAGGACATAAAGTGCTCATCATTATCCAGGATAGAACATATGTTGGGTCACCAAAAAGTCTTAATAAACTTTAAAAGATTGAAATTATATAAAGCATCCTCTCTGATCAAAATGGAATGAAGCTGGAAATCAGTAACAGGCAAAGAACTGGAAAATTCACAAATATAGGTAGGTTAAAGAAGACACTCTTAATAAGTGGGTCAAAGAAGAAATTGCAAGAGAAATCAGTAACTATCTTGAGATGAATGAAAATAAGAACAACACATCAAAACTTATGGAATGCAGCAAAGGCAATGCTGAGAGGGAAATTTATTTCCCTAAATGTCTACATTAAAAGGAAGAAAGAGTTAAAATAGAAGATCTAAATGCACAACTGGGGAAACTAGAAAACAGCAAACTAATCCAAAAGCAAGCAGAAGGAAAGAAATAACAAAGATTAGAGCAGAAATAAATGAATTGAGAAAAAAAAATAGAATCAGTAAAACAAAAATTTGGTTCTTGGAAAGACCAGTAAAATTGACAAACCCTTAGCTAGACTGGCAAAGACAAAAAGAGAGAATACGCAAATAAATAAAATGAGAAATGAGGGGGGGGGCATTACCATGGACAATGAAGAAATAAAAAAGATAAGGGGATACTATGAACAACTGTATGCCAACAAATTAGGCAACTTAGATGAAATGGATAATTTCCTAGAAATACATGAACAACATACACTGACTCTAGAAGAAACAGAAGAAAGATCTCAACAAACCAATCTCAAAGATACTGAATCAGTCATCAAAAACATACCAAGGAGGCAGGGCGGCAAGATGGCAGCATAGGGAGGTGTGGAATTTAGTTAGTCCTCTAGAGCAACTGGTAAATAACCAGGAAAAACTAGTAAATACTCTGAAACAACTGGGGGACATCCATGACAGGACACACACCATACACTAGTCTGGAAAGAGTGGAACAGCTGAGATCACGGCATAGAACTGTAAATAACACTCCCCAAACTGAGAATGACAAAAGAAATGAAGGATATAAAGAAAATGCTGGGTGAAGATAAGGTAGAAATCAAAAGTTTGAAAAAACTACTGGTAGAATCTATGGAAATGAAAGGCATAATACAAGAGATGAAAAACACAATGGAGACATACAACAGCAGATCTCAAGAGGCAGAAGAAGACACTCAGGAACTGGAAAACAAGATACCTGAAATCCTACACACAAAAGAACAGAGAGGGAAAAGAATGGAAAAATATGAGGAATGGCTCAGGGAATTAAATGACAACATGAAGCACATGAATGTACATGTCATAGGTGTCCCAGAAGGAGAAGAGAAGGGAAAAGGGACAGAAACAATAATAGAGGAAATAATCAATGAAAATTTACCATCTCTTATGAAAGACATAAAATTACAGCTCCAAGAAGTGTAGCATTCTCCAAACAGAATAGATCTGAATAGACCTACACTAAGACACTTAATAATCAGATTATCAAATGTCAAAGACCAAGAGAGAATCCTGAAAGCAGCAAGAGAAAAGCGATCCATCACATACAAAGGAAGCTTGATAAGACTATGTGCATATTTCTCAGTAGAAACCATGGAGGCAAGAAGGAAGTGGAGCGATATATTTAAGATACTGAAGGAGAAAAACCACCAACCAAGAATACTATATCCGGCAAAATTGTCCTTCAAATATGAGGGAGAGTTTAAAATATTCCTTGACAAACAGACAATGAGAGAGTTTGTGAACAGAATACCTGCTCTACAGGAAATACTAAAGGAATCACTACAGACATATAGGAAAAGACAGGAGTGAGAGGTTTGGAACACAATTTTGGGTGATGGTAGCACAACAATGTAAGTACACTGAACAAAGATGGCTGTGAGTATGGTTGAAAGAGGAAGGCTAGGAGCATGTGGGACATCAGAAGGAAAGAGGAAAGGTAAAGACTCAGACTGTATAACTCAATGAATCCTAGAGTGCTCAACAATTGTGATAAAATGTACAAATATGTTTTTACATGAGGGAGAACAAATGAATGTCAGCCTTGCAAGGTGTTAAAAATGGGGTGGTATTGGGGAAAAATACAATCAATGCAAACTAGAGACTATAGTTAACAAAACATTGTATTATGCTTCCCCGAATATAACAAAGGCAATATACCAAAGCTAAATGCATATAAGAGGGGGTCATAGGGAGGGGTGTGGGATTCTTTGCATTGGTGATGTTGTCTCACTTTTACTCTAGTTTAATTCTATCTCTCATTTTGTTACTTTTTAGCTGCCATGTGTTTCTTTTTCTTTTGTCTCTTTACCTTCTTTGACTCTTCCTCCTTTGTAGAAGAAATGGAGATATCCTTATATAGGTAGTGATGATGGTGGTGAATGCATAAATATGTGATTATACAGGGAACCATCGATTGTTTACTTAGGATGGAATGTATGGTGGGTTAATGTTCTAGTTTGCTAATGCTGCCAGAATGCAAAACACCAGAGACGGATTGACTTTTATAAAAGGGGATTTATTCAGTTACACAGTTACAGTCTTAAGGCCATAAAGTGTCCAAGGTAGCACATCAGCAATCAGGTACCTTCACTGGAGGATGGCCAGTCATGTCTGGAAAACGTCTGTTAGCTGGGAAGGCACGTGGCTGGCATCTGCTCCAAAGTTCTGGTTTCAAAATGGCTTTCTCCCAGGACGTTCCTCTCTAGGCTGCAGTTCCTCAAAAATGTCACTCTTACTTGCACTGGGAATATTTGTCCTCTCTCAGCTTCTCCGGAGCAAGAGTCTGCTTTCAACGGCCGTCTTCAAACTGTCTCTCATTGGTAGCTCCTGTGCTTTCTTCAAAGTGTCCCTCTTGGCTATAGCTCCTCTTCAAAATGTCACTGACAACTGCATTGAATTCCTTCTGTTTGTCCGCTCATTTATATGGCTCCACTGATCAAGGCCCACCCTGAATGGGTGGGGCCACACCTCCATGGAAATGATCTCATCAGAGTTATCACCTACAGTTGGGTGGGGCACATTTCCATGCAAACAACCTAATCCAAATGTTCCAACTTAATCCCCACTAATATGTCTGCCCCACAAGATTGCATCAAAGAATATGGCTTTTTCTGGGGGACATAATACCTTCAAACCAGCTCAATTAACAAAACCATCTTAAAAAAACAAACAAACAAAAAAACACAAGAAAACAAACAAAAAAAAACAGGCTGATGGAGAAAGCTTGAGGGTACTATATTGAGTGAAATAAATCAGACAGAAAAGAACAAATATTGTATGGTCTCACTGATATGAATTAATTATAACATGTAAACTCATAGACATGAAATGTAACTTACCAGGATATAGAATGAGGCTAAAGAATGGGGAGTGGTTGCTTATTATGAACAGAATGTTTAACTAGGTTGAACTTAAGTGTTTGGAAATGGACAGAGGTGATGGTAGCATGTTATTGTGAGAATAACTAACAGTGCTGAATGGTGTGTGAATGTGGTGGAAAGGGGAAGCTTAGAGTCATGTATGTCACCAGAAGGAAAGTTGGAGGTTAGAATACGGGAATGTATAGAACAGTGAATCTTGTGGTGGACAATATCCATGATTAACTGTACAGATATTAGAAATCTCTTTCATGAACTAGAACAAATGTATGACACTTTAACTAGAAGTTGATAATAGAGGGATATAGGGGAAAATATATACCTATTGCAAACTACTTACTATAGTTAGTAGTATTTTAACATTCTTTCATCAACAGTAACAAATGTACTATACCAATACTATGAATCAATAATGGAGGGGGTATAGTTAGGGATATGGGAGAATTTGAGTTTTCTTTTTTGTTTTTATTTCTTTTCTGGAATAATGGACACAGCTGTATGATGGTACCATGGGCAGTTGATAGTGCACTTTGGATGATTGTATGGTATGTGAATAATCTCAATAAAATTGAATAAAATAAGTAAAAAATAAATTTAAAAAAGTGAAAGTAAAAAAAAAAAAAAAAAAGACAAACAACCAAATTAAAAGATGGGCAAAAGACTTGAATAGACATTTTTCCAAAGAGGAAATACAAATGGCTGAAATGTACATGAAAATATTCTCAACATCACTAGCTATTAGGGAAATACAAATCAAAACCACAATGAGATATCATCTCACATCTACTAGTATGGTCACTATCAAACAAACATAAAACCACAAGTGTTGGAGAGGATGTGGAGAAATAAGAATACTTATTCACTGCTGTTGGGAATGTAAAATGGTACTGCTGCTGTGGAAGACAGTTTGGCGCTTCCTCAGGAAGCTAATTATAGAACTGCCATTTGATTCGGCAATCCCACTACTGGGTATATACTCTGAAGATCCGAAAGCAGGGACGTGAACAGAGATTTGCATACTGATATTCATAGTAGCTTTACTCATAATTTCCAAAAGATGAATGCAACCCAAGTGTCCATCAATGGATGAATGGATAAGCTATGATGGAATATTATTGAGCTGTAATAAATGGAGTCCTGATGCATGCTACAACATGGATGGACCTTGAAGACATTATGTTGAGTGAAATAAGCCAGGCACAAAAGGACAGATATTGTTTGATCTCGCTAATATGAACTGAAAATAATAAGCAAACTCATGAAATTAATATCTAGAATATAGGTTACCGGAAGATAGAATGAGGGTACAGAATGGGGAGCTTATGCTTAATTTGTGCAGAATTTTTAATAAGATTTATTGTACATGTTTGGAAATAGATAAAGATGATGGCAGCACACTATTGGGAGTGCAATTAACAGTGCTGAACTGTGTGTGTGATTGTGGTTGAAAGGGCAAAGCTTAGGATGTGTATGTCACTGGAAGGAAAGCTAGAGGATGAAACATGGGACTGTATACCATAATGAACCCTGTTGTGAAAGATGAAGGTGGTTAATAGTGCAAATATAAGAATGTTCTTCCATAAATTGGAACAAATGTATGTCACTGTTACAAAGTGTTATTAATAGGGTTATGTGTATGGGAAAAATACACTGAATGCAAATTATGGACTGTAATTAACAGTAATATTTTAATATTCTTCCATCAATCATAACAAAGGTACCATACCAATGCTAAGTGTCAATAATAGAGCGGTAGAAGAGGTATGGAGTTTTCTGTTTTGAAACAATGAAAATGTTCTAAAATTGATTGTGATGATGAAAGCACAACTCTGTGATTATACTGAAAGCCATTGATTTACACTTTGGATGAACTGCATGATGTGTGAATAAAACTGCTTAAAAAAAAGAGAAAAACTAATGAAGAAGTTATTTTGGTACACTATGGAATTCTGGTCAAAGTATTATGATAAGTGAAAAAGGAAAGGGGAAGAATATAGAATATGTAATCATTGTGGGAAAAAAAGGAGGAAAATAATATATTGCATATATTTGTTTGGATATGCGTAATTGTATTTGGAAAAAAATCAGAAAAAATAACTGGTTGCTTCCATGGAGGGGAGTTTGGAGGTTGAGGCACAGGAGTGGAAAAGATACATTGCCCTTTGATATTTTGATACTTTTTGAACCATGTGGATAAATTACCTATCCAAAAGAGGAAGTAAAATTAAAACTGAAAAAAGGAAAAGGAAAAAAAAACACACATAGGACTGCACAACACAAATGAAAACTATGGACTTTATTAATAGTAGAATTATAATAATATTATTTTCTTGTTTATTAAAAAGGTAGCATACTAATACAAAGTGTTAATAGGGAAGCCTGTGTGAGGGGCTAGGGTATGTGGGAACTCTGTATTATTTTGTGCATATTTCTGTAAATCTACAACTTATCTAATAAATTAAAAATAAGGTTGAAATCCTTCCCCATCTCCAAGAAAGAGGTGGTTGAAATTCGGAATGGAGTTACATAAACACAGGATACTTCAAGAAAAGTGCTGAGGTAGACCTCCAGGGTAAGTACAATTTAGGGAGCAGGCAGAGGAAAGGACGCCAGAAAAGGGAGATTAGTAAGAAGCTGCCAAGAGCAGTAGGATAGTCTCTGGCATATGACAGGTGCCAATAAATATTTTCTGATTGAAAATTAGAGTTAATTTTTTTTTTTTTATGGTAGTGAGGGTACTTGAGTGTTTGTGATGCCTAAAAAGGGATGTTTGCAAACAATGGACACACTTTATTTTTTTAGCAATCATAACTTTTTTCTTATTACAAAAATCAATTTAAATTTATTGTGGAAAAATGAGAAAATATAACCAGACTAGCCCCCTCCCCCCCCAAAATCCACGCATAATCCCACCCAAAGATAACGTTACCAAGTTAATCATACCTTTCAGAACTTGTCTTAGGTGTATCTATAGTTTTAACCTAGAAGATATCATTAATTTACTAACCTGCCTTTTACACTTGATAATTCAGTAAACATTTTCATGTGAATATTCTCCTACCTTGTTTTTAATGGGATCCCACTATAGGACACGCTTGCCTTTTTAAGTAATGCTTCCCAAAGTTTATGGTTTCGGGAAAATAGGGAGAGGAGGAAAAGCCTTTCAAATTCGGACAGCCTTGAACCCAATAAATCCTTGCGTGCTTTATTGTTTGCGGAGTTGGGTGGGACGGGCTGCCCGGGCGATGCAAACGCTGCGAGAGTGATAAGAGGCAGAAACCGGCTCCTGCCAGGGAGAAGGCGGGAGCCTGCGGCTCGCGCGGCGGCCAGCCGGGGCGCTGCAGAGCGGGAGGAAGGGCCGGCGCGGGGGCGGTGCGGGGCGGTGCGTAGCGGTTACTCTGGGCGGGCAGTTCAAACCGAAGAAGAGAGACGCGGCGGCCCCAAGCGTATGTGGCGTGGGGGTTGCCATAGCCAGGCATCCCTGGGGACGAGGCCGTGGCTCTTCCTAGCGCATGCAGCAGGGGCTGTGGCTTTTCCTCTCTCCCCTCCAACCCACCACTGGTCCCCTGCAGGAGGCAGGATCCGCTGGGCTCCTCTGGTCTCTAGGTGGGCGGGAGCGGGGGACCCCAGGTGCGTGTCCGCTAGCTGGCCTTTGGGCATGCCCTGTCCCCGCACCTCCACATTGTCTTCCAGGTTCTGGGACTAGAGAGGCGCTTTGAAGCCATCCACTTCCTAGCTCCCTCCGTTCCAGGTGACTCATCCACCCTCTGCCTCTCCGAGGCTTTCTGGGCTCTAGGCCTTGGAGACCCAGCGGAGCCTCCACTCGCCCGCCTGCCTGTCCTTGGGAAGGCCCGGGGAGGGGCGAGCAGACTAATTGACGCCTGGGTGAGGCCGTTAAACGCCCCCTTCCCCAACCCAACGGTAGCACCTCGGGGTGACAGCGCTGCAGTTTACACTGCATTTTCAGAAATCCGAATTTGGAAAGTTTACTCATTTCCTAGACTAACCGGAGAAAACAAGAATATTGAAATTACTGTTGTCTGGAAGGCTGAAGGAAATTCAAATCATGTAGGCCTTTTCAAGTATTAGAAATAATCAGCATGTAATTTATGTATCCATCGTTTTTTAGCATTCATTGTGCTCCTGCATGTTTCAATTAATTGTTCAAACTAAAGTTTTTTCTTTAAGCGGTATGACTGTGGCATGAATTTTAAAGGCAAGGATGAGAGATTTTCTTGTTCGGACACCTAGATAACTTTGACATCTAAGAACTCAACGTTTGCTGATGGTAAGACTTTCTGCTTTAACAAATGTAGGAAAATTGGTTTCACTATATTCAAATAATTATAATTTAATTCTCTGATTTGACATGCTTTTTTATTTCAAAAGAGCACTGTAGAGATAAGTGTTCTCAGTCCTTTTTCAGGACCCTCCTTTTAAAAAAGGAATATCAAAGAGGCTGGTTTGATTCATCAGTGAACATCAATATGTAAAATTAAATAAGTCAAGGCATTCCAGAATATGATTAAATCTTGAATGAAGTTTTGAAGAAAATTGGAGTGTAGTAGTCTTGGGGTAGTAGAAAAATGAAAATGATTACAGCAGAGAAAGCATTTGGAGGCAGGTTCAACTGTGTAGAAGAATAGAAAGACATTAGAAAGTTTTTTGTATGTTCATCACAAGCCTAGGTCCTAATGGCCTAGGTTTTCAGGGGAGGGAGTAGCTGCATTCCCACTTTGTATCTAACAATTTGCCTCTTGAGTTTCCCAAATTCTAGCATGGTGAGACACCTAGTGGTGAAATAGAATAGTTAGATTTTTGAAAAACTTTTTGAAAGACTCTGACCTAATTACCAAATTACTTAAGTGAAAACTGTTACTTATTAGAATGATTTTTGGAGGGGGTGGAGAGGCAATCTGTGGAAGGAGGGGTTATTTGAAAACACATTCTATCTTAATAATTTAATATTTTGAAAGCCTAAAAAATGTTTTAAACAATGTAATACAAATTATAGAAAGCAAAGTTTGATAATCTTCTTGGCTCCTAAAGTCATGCAGAAGACAGCAGTGATTCTCAGGATCTGGAGAGATGTATGTCAGATGGGAACCTGTGCAAAATTTATCAAAGAGGGATATAGTTTTAAAAGGTTGAAAAACACTACTTACTTTGTCCAGTAAAAATGATCTTCTACAGATCATTATACCATAAACAATTTCATTTTATGGTTAGAGTAGTAATTTCTAAAAAAAAAAGCTCATTCGCTCATATATTTAGTTGATGTAATTTAGGAATGAATAAATTACCATTACAGTCAACTAAACTATATCAAGCCAGGATCTTTTAATAGAGAAAAATCATGAAGCGTTTGGCCTGGAGAAAACTTTGAAAGAATTACTGTTTGATTAGTGTACATTGGAATATCTGGAGAAATATCAGAAACTATGATCACTTTCTTATCTTAGCTTCCTTTGAGTTAATATGTATTTCAAGTTTGTGAAAAGAGGGACTGTGATGATACTGTTGAAAAGGTTAAAGAGTGAAGTATTTCCAAGTGTCTTTCTTTACTCTCATATAATTGTTGCGTAAATTTCTTTAAGTAACTCATTTGAAATCTTTATTTGCTATAAATAAAGTTATAAAATAGTTTTAAAATTTTATAACTATTCCCACAATTAATTTCCTCTTTATCTATATGAATTCAAAACCGCAACTGAACATGTGTCTTGAAATATTAAAAATATTTAGAAAATGAGGAATGAATGGGTATAAAGTGCCCGGTTTGAAATGGCCCTATTGTAGTGGTACAATGGTTCATTTTGGTTAGCTCAAGAAGAATGTATTGGTAATTTATCAATGGGTTATAGAGTTTTGTAAAGGTATAGGTTTGGAAATTCAGACCTTGTCATTTGATGGTCATGGACTCTGGATTTCTGAGACAGGCCTATTATACAAATATGGCAGCATAACCGTGAGGTTGTTAGAGAGGCAGGATTCTTATTAAATACCTTTCCTAAAGGCATGTTTAAAAAGTAGTATATAGCTGTATGTGTTTTTTTTATATAGCTTTATTTATATCTCAGAACTTTGAAAGGAAATATCCAACTGACTAATGTAAGCTAGGACAAATAAGCTAGAATGTTAAAACTAAAAATATGTACTTTGATGCTATTAAAATCATAAGGTAATAAGAATCAGCTATTTTTTTTTTTTCATTTAAAAGTGATGTTGCCAGATTTTTTTCTGTACAAATTTTAGTTAAAGAAAATAATTCTGCATGGTTCTTAGACTATGGTTTAGGCAAGTAATCTATGACTTTATAACCTGAAAGTATTGGTTTTTATGATGTCATAAAGTTGTTTTTAGTTGTATACACATCAGTATATTGTGGAGCAGAATTGCTTTTTAAGGTAATTTTTTTTTTACTGCCATAAAATTTTCTACTATTATATACACTAATGACAAATATATATTTTGGTGCAAACTGTGGTGTTACTCATTTCAATGGAAGAATAAAATTTGTTTTCACTTTGTAGAAACAGAGATTTTGAAGATGTCAGAAAGGCATTCAGTTCAAGTTAGCTCTGAAACAGGAAATGAAGTGGAATCTCCTACTGTCAATTTCAAGTATTCCAGCTTCAGAGATTTTTGTTCCACTTCTTCATTTCAAGATAGTGGCTATAGTGAGTTACTAAAATCTTGCAACTCTGATAATATGGAAAAAGAATTTTTTGGAAAGAAAGAAAAAGGCCCAACATTGATCCACAAACACCCTGAAGCTTCAAGTCTGGACTTACCACATCCCTTAGAGTCTCCCACTCAAAAAAAGAGATTTGTTTTCCCTAGGAAAGAAAATGCTAAATCACCAGAACTCTGTGAAACTCCTAAAGTCAGTGGAAAAAAGTTCTTACTGCGCAGAAGATTGAATTTATCTTTCCCTCTTCTAAAGGAGGATTTTGAATCACAAAATAGTTCTTTAGATAGTAATGTAAGCCAAGTTCTCAACTTAGAAAAAAATATCCCAAGCAGTGCTTTAGGTTCTCCAAGGCAAAATAATTTTAGTCCTTTAGTTACTAGTACTTTAAAAACAGAAGAAGCCACTTCCAGCAGTCAAATATTGAGACTTAATTTTTCACAACAGAAGACTTCCACAATAGATGATTCCAAAGGTGATTGTAGCCTGTTTGAAGTTGAGTGTATATCTCCAATTCAGGATAACAGTTTTAAAGACTCTATTACACATGACTTTAGTGATAGCAGTTTAAGTGTTAATGATGAGAATATATATCCCGAACTTCTGGGCTCCTCTGTTAGTGGAACAACTTGTATAACAGATGAGGATATATTTGTGACTCCAGTAAGTAATCTTGTAGCAAACATTAAATTTAATGCATGTAAAACTCTTTCTTCTTCAACTGAAGTGAGAGACAATATTTCAACACCTGAAGACAGTGGTTTTAATTCACTTAGTTTGGATAAGTCAGAAGACTCTCTCTCTGACCAAGAGGGCTCTTTTCAAGAACTACTACAGAAGCATAAGGGAACTCTCAAGGTGGGGAACACCATAAGAAAGTCAAGGCGTCTTGGAAGGTCTAGAAGATTGTCCACGCTTCTTGAGCAAGGCTCACAATCTGAGACAGAAGAAGAAAAGCGCATTGTCCACTCTGACTTTGAAACAGACCCAGCAGCTGCTTCAGACATCTCAAAGAGTCAGCCGAGCAGTGATAATAAGAGTGGAGGTTTGATTTTAAGCATTAAGAATTTATCAAAGACCCCAGCCTTGCAATTAGTGCATGAGCTCTTGATGAAAAGCAAAAGGAAACGATTTCAGCAAAACAGTGCACATGAATTCCTAGAAGAAAGAGATGGGGGGAAAATAGCTGTACTGCAATGTGTACTTGCAGGCCTAATTGGCAAGAAAATGGGTGTAGAAAAACTGGACATCCTAACAGAATTAAAATATAGAAATTTAAAGCATATTCTTGCTATGGTTTTAGATTCCTTGACTGAAGAAAGCCTATGCAGGTAAGAAATAAAAATTGTTTATAAAATAAAACTTTCTTTTATCATTTTTTTTAGTTGGGAAGTTTTTCTACGAATTTAGTCCTGTCTTTTGCTTGCTCGTTTTCTTTTATCATCTCTATATTTGGTCATCCTACGCTTTATCAAAGGTGTTTTAGTTGAATTTCCCAAGAGAGTTTGCTAGTACAGTTCCTTCTATTTAAAAGCCTGCTTTAGAAGCAACAATAGAACCTAATTCTAAATAGTTTGTTTCACTGTTGTGATCATTTGGAAAAAGAGTTCCTAAAAATTGGACTTGACATTTTCAAGATGGCAAACTATATCCCACGGATTTTGTTTAATGACTTATTTAATAGTTCACATTCTCTTGTAAATTGTATTGAAGTTATGACACTTGGTCAGTAATAAATACTTTCAAGCATTATGATAACTAAGAAATGACAACATACAAAGGATGCCACTAAGTATTTAAGTTCTAGAATCCAAAAACAATTGTTAGCTTACATTTTATGGTTTGGTCTTTCCAGAGTCCAAGGAAATATGGATTATTTCATTGCTAAAACAGTAATGGAAGTTAATTTCTTTGAAAACTTCAAAAAATTAGAAACTGAAGAATTTGTTGTTCACAAAAATGTCAATATATTGAGTACCGCCACATAATTAAAGAGAAACCAATTCAGACACTTAGGAGAATTGAGGGTGGGAACTAGGGTCATTGCATACTGGCAATTTTGGGGAGTTGCAGGACTATTCAGAAGACAAGATCCTTGGGAATGCCGTGACCAGGAAAAAGGGAAACTATGTGAAATAGGACTTCTGCTGTTGGGGTGATGGTTGGGGGAGAAGATGCAGGAGAGTTAGTGAAACTTTTTTTCGATAGGAATATGTCAAGAGTATGATTCATAGAGCCCTTGCTGTTTTTATGACTGCTACCTCTATAGTTAACTTCCTCGTCACCTTTCCCCCATAAATTGCAGGCGACTGTAGAGAATAGTAGGATTTCATAAGTGAAAGTCTTCTGAGATATCTAGTCCAATTACATATTTTGCCCTAAAGGGAACTGAGACTTAAAGAAGTTTTGTGTTCTGCAAACAGTCATTCAAGGGGATAGGACTTGACCCAGGTCTACAATTGAGCTCCCTGATTTATAATCCAGAATTTTCCCACTAACTCTTATTGAGAGGTCTTTTGGAGTAGAGTTGATAAGGACTGTATTTGATGTCACCCAAGAAGGATAATAAGCAGATTGGTGCACCCATCTCTGTGCGCCTTTTAAAATGTTCAAATAAGATAAATTATTTGTTTAAACAAAGAGACGGCTGAGATATAGAAATGCTATTTTTATATTCTGGAGTATTTAGACATGACAAGTTAAAAACAAAAAACTGGGTGACACTTGGGGTGCTCCCTTCTGTGAGCAATTGATATTCAGTGATATTTTGATAATTACTTCTACTGTTTGTCCCTCCAAATTTATAATGTTTATACTGTGTATGCTATGTATAATGTTAGCAAAATTCATCTTTGGTAAGTTGGGAGATGATGGTCAGTTGAAACAGCTGGGGCAAATCCCAGTAAGATAGTTCATTTCTTCTGCATTATGAAGGGTGACTTGTGCCTGTTTCTCTCCTTCTGTCTGATACAAGGCACATTTGTTGGAGAGAGAATGGCAACTGCAACAGCCCTGGTAGCTGAAAGAAAAGTAGTGTTGACAATTCATCTATTACCTGGGTCTTTCACAAAAAGTGATTTTTCTGCCCCCTCCTCTTGACCTTCTTATCCTCTTTGCATGATATGAGAGTAATAAAAAAGACCAGATTAACACATAAGGTGGTTGAAGGGTCTTTTTTTGCTAATAATATAATTGAAGTTACCGATAAACAATCACTGGAAATAAATTGTGTTTTTTCTTTAGCTGCCTCACTCTCATAAACTTTAATTTGTAAAATAGGAAATTTGTGATGCTACCTATAATACTATTTATTATGTAGCACTTAGTACTTCCAGTGAAGGAATGTTTTTATGTTTAATCAAAATGACAGATTTGTTGAGTACAGCAATAGGAGAAATTGATAAAACTTCTTTTTATTACAAATAGTAATCATTTGCTATATACCATGTCCCAAAGTTTTAAATTTAGAGCCATATTTGAAATTAAATCCTTCTCATAAGTCTCCCACTGGACAAATATTGGATTTATATGAAAATGTTTTTTTCTTAACGATTTCTAAGATAGTAATCCATCAATATAATGCCCATATATACTTAATATTTTAATAGGATTTCTTTCATATGGTCAAATCAAAATATGAAATAATGCTGGTCAAGTCATATTTTAAATGCAAATTTAGGTTTAAATGTGCTGTCTTAAATCTTTAAAACAAGTTTTTCTTATTAATTACCATGCCAAAAAAATGTTAAATCTTGTGGAATGTATACAATAGAAGGAATGATCTTTTTATTATAGAGTTTGGAGAGTAAGCAGAAATTGGCGTGAAATTGTTGTTCAAGATAAAAGAGCTAATCGGAGGAGGAAATTTTATATCACACAGCTGAAAACAAATTCTGAGGTAACATACAATACTTTCCTAAAAGGGCTTTGTATAAATATCTAGTAATCCAATATTACTGGACAACCTAATTTGATTTTCCTGCTATCTTTTTAACCTTTTCCATTTAGCAAACATTTGCATATAAACTTTTTACTCTCCCCAAATTCCATTTCTACCCACTCCATTAGTGGAATAGACTACGTATCATCAAGAAAATCTTCTTGGATTTGTTGCTGTTTAGGTATATGTGCTGTTAGCAGCATTTGAATACTAATGATCTACTGGATTCTATTAATAATTAGATATCCTCATAGCATTTTTTTTTCAGTCTTTCGAATGGATGTTATGTGTCAGTAACTGTGTTCATTGCTGAGATTACAGTGGTGCACATTTCTGACATGGTCCCTGCTCTCTTGGAACTCCTTGCCTCGTGGGTGATTTAAGTAAACAGGTAATTACCATATAGATGTGCTAGGGGAAGCCAGAGTTCTACAGAAACATTTAAAAGGAGTCTTTGTCCGATATGTGAGAATCAAGAGAGGGCTTCCATGAAAAATGTATCCAAGCTGAGACCTGAATGGTGAGTTAGAAGTTCGCCAGGTGAAGAGCACAGGGGAGAGTGTTTCAGCAGGATTAGCATAAATGAAGGTGTAGGGATGAGCATATGCATGGCAGATTAGTATTGAAGCACTGTAAATTTGTACTCCCTTGACGATTTGAGTTCCAGCTTTGAAGGTACCAAAAAAACCCTACTGAGATTGATCAATTCTTCCTAGTTACATTGCTTTGTGTAACAGGCAATTGATGCCCTATGGGCCCATATTTGATTGTAGATTCAACTTTTAGACCTTTCATCATTACCAAAAGAAACTCAGAGAGTCCACTTTCTAATTATCATTTTAGTAAAAAGTGTTTGATGATATACTATGAATAAATTTCTAATTTGATAAAATATAATTGAGATGGGCTATGACACAGACAAATAATATCTAGGTATACATTGATGGGTTTCTCATTACAGTGAAATATTAGGGACTGTTGTTTACCAAAACTTTGAATTTCTTTTCTACTTTAAAGAAAAGTTATGTCTTCTCACTTTATGGAGTTGCCTTAGGACTGAAATATTAGCAGCTCCTGGCTACTTACTGCAGCAGCTGCTGGCTCAGGGAGCTTGTAATAGTGAAGTTGTTAATTGCCTTCTTTACGTGTCTTTTTAGAGTGCTGCCCTATATGCTAGGGACAAACTTAAAAAATAAGTTTTTTAAGCAAGAAACTATTCATATTCAAACTTTTCCTCCATATACTCCTGGCATCTTATAAAGAAGGGACATGTGGTTGTGTTGGCAACACTTCAGATAATTCTAGATAAAATATCGTATCCTCACATCCTAGCTACTGTTTTTTGTTTTTTTTATTTTAAACTTGCTTCAAGGACTATATGTTTTTCCTTACTTGAACTTTTTTTCTTATTTTGGTTTCCTTTTTGTTTTATTTTTTTTTCCAAAGTAATATAAGTACATGGTTTAAAAAATTAAATTGTACTGTGAGGCTTATAACGAAACGCACCGCTCTCTTTCCCCATCCCTACCTACTCTGAATTGTTGCTCCATCAAGGCAATCACTTTCAACTCTTCAGTCGTTTCTTCTGTTTTTCAGCTCCATGTTTCTAAATAACATGCTTAAATCACTATTTCTTGATTTGTTTTCACCACAACCACTACCTACCTACTCCCCTCTCTGAATTCCTTTCTCCTTTTCTCATGAATATAATTATGCCACCACATGATGGTAAATCAGAATTAGGTGTTGATATTATTAAGGCTGTGTCGAGATTAGAACTTTTTCACATCTGTTACATGTAGTACACTATGATTATGCTTTCTTGTATAACTTTTTTCCAGAGTTAATAATATGCAAGTTTTTTTCTTCCTTTTTTTGCTTCTCTATATTGATCCCTAGTTCATCCCCTATTATCCACCAGAACAAAATCTTCTGAATCCAAATAGTCAGGTATTCTACCAGTTTCTTTTCTTCAGAGACATCCTTCCTGGTGTCCTTGCTCTCCTATTCTGATAGATTGTTTGCTTTTTACCAAACTGTCCTAATGTATCATTAATCAAAACAGAGAAATTACAGAACAAAGATGTTTGATGGTTTTACTCATACTTGGGTAGTGTCATAGAAAGTTCCTTATGTGTGAAAATTAGAAGGCACAGATAAGGTACATGTAATATTATCTCAATTTTATCTGTTTGCTTTGGAACAATGGGAGCGGGCATTAACATCGTAATATCACTCCTATTCCATTGAATTTCTTAATTAACTGTTTTCTTATATTCATGGACATGAATAACCGTAAGGTTCTTCACTTTCACATTTAAATATATTCTGGTAATGTGATAATAGACTTATGTTTTGAAAATTTCTGGCACTCATGAACCTGTGCTTTTATTGACTGCTTTGCCTTTTATTGCTCAGAAATAGTAGAACACAGTTTAATCTCCATGAGGATAGGATTAGACTCTATTCATGTGCACAATCACTGTGTTTGCCGATTGTATTGAAATCCAGGGGGTGTTCTTCTTTCAGTGTGCTTCTTTTCATGTGCTTGTCTTCTAAGCAGCAAATCATTTTATGTAAATGTAATTTTAAGAGATCTATTGAGTCCTTGCGTAAGTTTGTGTTCAACTATATTTGTTCTAAATTCTGAAGATCAAAATTCATCCATTATACTTCTGCATATATTTTTAAATTGTTAATCACATAATTTTTCATATCCAGCTAACCTCATTACCTAAACTTATCCTAAAATAATTTCTCGTGTTTTAACTCTCCCCATATTTAGGAGCCAGTTGCGGCAAAGGAAACACATTTATAGCTGGACACAATGAAGAAATTCACCAATAGTGCATTTTATTTTGATAATTGGTTGATTAAGAATGTCAGTTTGTTAAAAAAAAATTGCCACTTTTTTCCATTTCTAATCTTTAACAAAAAGCAAGTCTTACAAGGATTACTCATTGAAACTATTTCTTGGCTGAATATCTGAGTTATGTGGGAATCCAGTTCAGATGAGAGAGAATTTTTTTTCTTTTAAGATGTCAAAGCTGTTTGAAACCTAAATGTAAAAATGAATTGGGCCCAAGTATTTGCAAAAACCAGTTAAAGAAATTGGGTTTCATGGTCTAACTAGGCTCATTGTTCTTCTGACATGCGGCTAAGGTAAGAAACCTTCAAAGAATTCCATGATATCTAATAGCAAACTTTAAAGAGTCACCTCTTCTTAGACTTTAGCTTAAAACAGGGGTTGGCAAACTTTAATCTGCAGGTTAAATCCTGTTTCCTTTGCCCATGGTTTTAAATAAAGTTTTATTGGAACACAGCCTTGTACTTTCATTTATGTATTGTCTATGGCTGCTTTTACTACAATAGCAGAGGTGAGTAATGGTAATTACATGGCCAGCAAAGCCTAAAATATTAACTGTCTGGTCCTTTTCAGAAAAAGTTTGCCTACCCATGGCTTAAAATAATTGAAAAATAACCAATCCTGCAAACAAGGCTAACAGTTATAGCATTTATCAATTTGTAAAATATGTTTCTTTGACTTTTAAAAGTTAAATGAGAATTTTTTTTTTTTTTCTTAAGAAGGAGTGGTTTTGGGAGAAAAATTCTAGTAGTGTAAAACCACTTCCAAACATTTAAATCTATGTGCATCAGAAAGCTACCCTGGAACTTCTTGATATTACAGTATTGACCCTCTCACCTTTTACCACAGGGGGCTATATTAAATGTTAAGGATGCTGCAACTCGGCTCCATCTTTTAAATCGATCAGCTTTAAGATCTGTGCAAGCACAGGCTAGGACTCCAGGTTCTCAGAAAGAACAAGTTCCAACTTTGTCTCCTTGGGGAGAAGTTTTGACACCTGTAGCAAGCTCTTCTGTTACTCCTTTAAGCAGTAAACAGGAAGAATATGTTAAGGTGAGTATTTCTCATAAGTTATTAGAAATAAATATTTATGGAGTTTGAAATAAAGTGATTTTCTATATGAAACTGGAAGATTGAGTGTGTATGCTTTTACTGCAGGTTGCCAAAACACTTTTTATTGATGAAGCACTAAAACCTTGTCCAAGGTGCCAGTCCCCTGCTAAGTACCAGCCATATAAGAAAAGAGGACTGTGTAGCCGCGCAGCCTGTGGTTTTGACTTTTGTGTGTTATGTTTGTGTGCTTATCATGGGTCTGAAGAATGTAGTAGAGGAGCAGCAAAACCAAGAAATAGAAAAGATGCTCTTCCAGGAAGTGCCCAGAGTAAGCGGAATTTAAAACGCCTCTAAAGAGAAAAGAGATTTTAAATACGAAAGAAGCACTCCCCTATGCAAAGTTTTGTCTGACTTAAAATTATGAATATTTCAAAAGCCTGAAAATCTCCCCATTAATGACAGATGATGATTTATTTCCTATTTTGTTATATATTATATTATTCTGTCATTGTATGTTTTCTTTAAAGTGATGAGTTTTGAAAAAAATTCATTTTATATGTCATTTTTATCCATTTTAATAACCTAGTGTTTTTAAATAAAGAATTTTCAATGTCATATACATGTATATTTTAATGTTTCATGTAACATTTTAAATTTGTGCATTTCATCATTCTGTGTTGAAATATTTTTCAACCAATTTTTAAAAATAGCTTCCCAAATAATATTAAGATTTCTGAACTTGAGATAGCTGTCCTTATATAGATTTGGAAAAAGGGTGGTTGACTGAAATAAAATATAAATAAAAGGTTTTCAGAAGTTACATTGAATTTACTCTGTAATTTAAATCACTTAATTTAGTGAGAGACATATTTACATAGACTTCTGGTCAAGTAAAATTTCTTTATATTGATAACTAAGAAGATTTTTTAAAATTACGGGAAGTATGTGTTTATTCACAATGGGAGTCTTAGTTAATAAACCCTTATATGTCACATGTTTCAAATAAGTATTTTGAAAAATTCCAGAACTAAAGTCACAGAATTTCATTTGTTTAATATAGCCTGGGTATTAATATTTTGACTAATTTGGGCTGGTTGGAAAAAAGTTTCTTTTTTAATAAAAAATTTACTGAAATTATTTATGATGTACATTTTTCTAAACATTATTTGAGGCTGCATGTTCCATTTATAGAACAGCAGCAAGAAAGAGATAAATTCCATCATTTAACAAATTATGAAAAGCAGGAGGCATTTGAAGATAGTTTCTTAATTTCTTTGTGTTAAGGTAAATGATGTGTGTTTATGTCTGTTTACACACTATATATATGGATTAAAAATGGAGCTCTTCTTGTACATTGTTTTAATAAAACAATTTTAAAGGATGAATTAGATATACATATATTTTGAAAAATCTACCTTAAATTTTAAATTGTCATTTAAGTTTCTATACAGTTTTGATTAACTGCTAAATATTAAATTTTATTTATATCCTTCCTAATTCCACATAGGATTTTTGGAGGCTAAATATAAATAAGAGCTAAGTGTTAGTTTTTGTTTAATAAAAGTTATACAATCCCTAAATTTTACATCACATTTTATGATTTATCTGATTCTAAACAAATTCATTTCTTAGTGAATTAATGAATTAATTATGCTATCTTCCATATCAGGATCAATTTACTTTTTAATGTTGTTCAGTTAAGGCTTAACTTTTTTTCTGCCATAAGAGAAGTATTTTTTTGTTTTTGTTTTCAAGAAATTTATTCCCAGTCTTCATTCTCTTAATTTGTGAAGTCAACTGTTTATTTAATCCAAGTACTTTTCTTCAGCTTTTCTTTATGTGGCTCAGATAAATCATATCTTCACCAGTCACATGAAATTACTGCTATTTTATGCTCTTGATTGTTGCCTGACCTAAATTCCAAACTGACTTTTTGATCTTAAAAATCCCAGATCCAGTTCCATTATATATTTTTAAAAATGAAATGTCATAGTCTATTTTACACCATTTTAATTGTTCATATTTCCCAATACCTTATTAATTTTTATTTGATTGCAAAATAATGTTTTACCACTTTACATGTGAAATTGTTAGTAGTGTAATGCCGGAATCTGGAATCCTATTTCCAGTCCATTATGAAGCAGTTTGTTACTGTCTTACATATTACAGTCACACTGCCTTCTCAGTGTGATCACATTTGTCATTTTGTGGTTACCCAGTCCATTTAGAATGTAATATTTTATTTCACTTTGGTGGTGAAAAATAGGTTTTACTACATTTAGTTTTAAAAGTCAACAATAAACGTGTTCCTCTCTACTGTAAGTACTGATAATTCATGTCCGAGTATTTTCTATTTCTGGTTTTAATTGGGATTTAAATATTATGATCAAGTAGATAAAATAAGCAGTATAAAGATTTAATGCCATATATTTAATGACTTTATAAAAAAGCTTTCTGAATAAAAAAGTCAGAATAGGAATTCAAAAGGTAAGTTTATTTTTGATAGATTTCCTATTTGTGATGGCATCAACAGGTAGGTAGTTAACTGGAAGAAAATCAAAAAGTATTCATGTACAACTCATTAAACGAAAGCTTGTCTATCCAGAAAATATCATTATCCTAATTACTGTAAATTATTGTGCATTGTAGTAACTGAATGGATCAATCCAGCTATGTGCTTCCAGAGCACTCTTACTTCCTTTGTCGTGACACTTAGTTCACTCTATTTAAATTGCTTGTTTATTTTCTTTCCTCATTAGGCTGTAAGCTCTGTGAAGGCCTGGACGGTATCATATTTGATTTAAATACCATTGCATCCCAAGCACCTAGCATAGTGCCAGGCAAGTAAAAGGTGCTCAATAAATATTTATTGAATGAGTAGATTTTTTTTAGTGCTACTAGTAATACAGAATTAGTAAAATAATAAAATATTAACTAAATTTTATCCTAATAATTTGTTATTCTCAACATTTGATTTCACTGAGTAAAGTAAAATGTAGCTGAAGATTAATTAAATTGCATTTAAACATGTATTCAGTGGATTTTGGTTTACTCATTCTTTTAGCTGATTTTCTTAGAACCAGTTATGGTTTAGTAGGGCAAGCAATACTGGGCTAGGAGACAAAAAGCCTTGGCTGGTGTCCTGCGTTACTTACAGGTTTTGCCCTTATGCAAGTCACTTATTGATTCTCAGTATATTTGCTTTATAAATAAGGGAAGTTGAAAAGAGATGATTTATTGTGAAATCACTCTGGAGACTCTGTTATACCAATTTATGTTACTATACATTTGGCTGAATGTGAAGAGAATAAAACAAAATAGCATTTGTGGGGGTAGATCACATGACCTTGAAATCATTAGCATCATGCTTCATGATATTAGCCTGTAAAGTCAACCTTGATTCTTCTCTCAAAAAATGTATGGCTGAAAAAAAATCACAAACCATTGAGTATTTACTATGTACAGGCACTATTCTAAGCCCTTTACATGTGTTAACTCATTTATTCCTCTCACTGACTCTATAAGGAAGTTATTGTATTCATTTAATACATATCAGGAAACTGAGGATCAGAGAGGTTTAATAATTTGACTAAGATAACACAGGCATTAAGTGGGGAGCCAGGATCCTAGTGGAGGCAGTCTGTCATTTGAATAGGATAAAATGCTTTACATATAATTACAATATTTTAAATGGATGATGGTTTTGCCATAAAAAACAACTACTACAACAACTATTGGTATACTAGGACAAAAAAGTTCTAATTTAGGACAGTTCTGCTTGATTAAAGTAGTTCCTTAGCTCATGAGTAACTAAGATAACTTTACCATTTGAAAAACTAAATGAATTGAATGAATATACTATTATCTGAGAACTCAGGTCAAGAGAAAGGCCAGTGCTCCAGTCTCAAGGTCTTTATAACCCAAGAACACAAGACATGAAAATAAGAATAAGTATTTTTGCATTCCAGTTATCACTTACATTCTTATCAGCTTTTGGTTCTCAGTAAGAGATCAAGAAAACATTCACCAAACATTTATTGATGGTTTTCTGTGTTCCCAAGGAGGTTCCAAAATGAGAGGGAGAATTAAACTTGGCCCTTTATTTTTGTAATTTGTTTCACTTATTATGCACTTAAGGAAAAGAATGAGTATTAATTCTGGGGAAAACCAGTAAATGCTTTATCTTTTACTGAATTTAAGATAAGAACCTTTCAACCTTCTTTTCTGTGGTCTGCCTCCTTGACAGCCTTGCTAGCTAATGGGCAGGAATATTCTTTCTCTTTGACTTCCACTTGATTCCAGGAAGGACAGGTATTTCCAATTTGTATTTATGACTCCATAGTATGGAAAAAATGTCCAGAAACTTGTGGCAAATAATATAAAGAGAAATTATACTTTTAAGGGCTATCTGATCCTTTTATGCTAGCATTTCTATGGGCACAAATATGGCTCTTTAAACGCATTCTTGCTATTTAAAGTTTCAATACGTTCTTATTATGAAATTTTTAGCAATAATTTGGGGGTTGAAGTGCTGTTGAGAAAAGAGTTTTGTTATTTATTGTTGTATAAAGCTAAGTTTTTCCATGATCTTTGCTTAATTTATGTCACAATTTACTGAGCATTTTTAAAGAACATACTCTTATGTTCCTAGATATGCATAAAGTTATTTATTAATGGATTTATTTTAAATTGTCTCTATTAAAAACAGTGTAACTGATAGAAAATACTTTAAATCTTTTAAAACATGGAGTGTCCATTGTTTCTTTGTGAAGGGTATGTCAAAGGTCACAGTATTCCACAAGGGGGCAGCAAAGACTCATTTATAGTGATTTTGGAACTTCAAAAAAGTAAATTTAGCTTTTATGTATTTGATGTTGATGGGCTGTTGCATTGCCAAATAGGGGAAATATTCCTTGACTTAATTTCTAAAGTGAATACAGAATAAATTTTGGTAATAGTTATTACTCAGATTTGTTAATTAAAATATTTTAGCTGGTTTGCAAGAGTGTACTGTTTTCCTGGATGACTTAAAAGAACACCTTGCTGGTGGCTGCTGGTTTGCTGCTGTGGCCATCTGTGTTTACTTGCCCAACAGCTCTGCACTCCTGGCTCACTCATGGGCTGTGGAGTCAGAGGAGTGAAAGGAGCAGCAGAAACGTCGTAGGTGAGTGCTAGCTATGAATGGTAGTGGCACGCTAACAAATATTTCCCTCTGGCTTTCTCATTTCTGCAGAGAGTTTCAGGCTCTAATCACATCTTGTCTACATTACTGTAACTGCCTCCTAACAGGTCTCTTTGTTTCTAGTTTCTTCCCATTTGAGTCTGTCCTAAATGTCTATTGTCAGGCTATTTGTATTAAAATGTGGCTTTAATCATGTTGCTTCCTATTAAAAATGTAGCAGAATTTAGGATCTCCGTAATGTGGTCCTAACTTTCTAGCAATCCCTCCCACCATTCCACTCTGTTTGCTTTGTTCCCGCCAAACTAGACTACTTCTTGTTTTCTAAATTTCCCATGTGCTTTCTCCCAATTCCTCCCTTCCTTGCTATGTTAAATTTCTGACAAAATCTAACTAAGCTTTACTTTTTTTCCGTGAATCATTTTCTGATCTCTCCAACTAGATGGATTTTTCACCTTTTTTGAATCTAGTGTTTATACCTTTTTTACGGTACTTCTGGTAGGTCTTCTTGTATTATATCCTTTACTCCTACCATTGTCAGATTCCTTATGGGCAGGAACTGTTTTACTCACCACTCTATTTCCCTTAGGATAGTTACTTGTGCATGATAGAAGATGCAGCAAATGTAAACTGGATTGTTAAATTAATAAAGATTTGTTGTCACATGAAATGACCAATTTTCTCCAAATTAAAATTTTCTTTACTTTTTCAGCTATCATAGGGAGCTTCAAGCATAATTATTTGCTTTTAAGAGAGGTGAAATTGTATCTCATTTAAATGTTATTGGCAGAATATTTGGCTCTTTAGAGGAAAATATGAAATCTAATAGTTGTATTTAGCTCTATTTCACTCTGGCTAAAATAATGGGGTTGGAAGGTTCAGGATTTTAATAAATTCAATTGTAAGACCTAAACTAAATATGGACAGGAAGAGTCTGTATATGGGGGTGGGGGTGGGGGTGGGGGGTGGGGAAAGGCAGGGCCAAATATTAATTTAAAAATGTCTATAATTCTCTTTCTTTTTAACTTGGATGAACAAGAATTTATACTTGTGTGTGTATGTATGTATTTTAGATGTTTGGGGTGAAGGATTTTGGCCTTTAGAGGTGAAATATGTATTACTTTATGACTGAGTGGTATATGACTACATGTGGAAAGTCAACAATATAACATTTAAATTTTTATGTGCTAGGGTGGCAAAAATTCACAATTTTATATGTTGGTATTCAAAAGAGGAAGCCATGTGTTTAAGACATAGTACTTGTATCAAAGGAAGAAAAGTGTAATTATATTTCTTGAATGTTTTCATGCCTTTTGGCTTTAATGGCTGAAGTTTATTTTGATGTCACCTGAACAAAGTTGGATGACCTTAAATGTTTTAAAGAATTTATGTACTTGGCAAATTTGGTATCGGTGAAATTAATATTTACTGAAGATTCTACCTACAATTATGCCATGAATCTCTTTATTTTTCGTTTAAGAGGAAGTCTAATGTTTTTTTATTAGTATCTGTTTCATCACTTTTTCGTTTAATTGAGTCAATTTCTAATACATTGCATTATTACATTAAATGCATAATTTATTATAATAAATTCAGGGGTTAAGAACAAATAAATTACAATCTGGGTGATGTTAATTAAAATACAAACCTGAGGGTGTGTATCCCTAGCTTAAAATCTTTCCATAGTTCAGATTTCTTAGCATGGCAAATTGAGCCCTTTATGATGGATACTGTCCACTTTTCCAGCCTTGACCTCACCACCCCCTTCATACTCCCTGTGCTTCAACCTTCCAACTACTTAAGTTTGCACTAGGTTCCATTTCTCCATTCCTCCTTGCCTTTGAGAATGCTGTTTTCTTCCTTGGATTGACATTCTCTCCCTTCCCCATGTGACTCACTCTTACTAGTCATTTTGTCTTTTAAGACCCTGCTCAGAGGTCACCTGATCATCTTCTCTCCCTCCTGCCTTCCTTCCTGCCGCCTACCCCTACCCCCAGGCTGGTTGTATCACTTTCAGCACAGCACCTGAACCCCCTTTGTATCCTTATCACAGCATTTATTAAAACTTTTATGTTTTCCTCATTAGACATCTCATTCCTCTGACCTGTGTCTCTGTGTCCACCAGCACTTAGTTTAGTGCCTTAGTACTGAACCAGAAGTTCAGTGTTTGGCAAAAGTCTTTGCTGCCACTTCTTTTATGCCCAGCCTGGGTTAGGCATGCACGGGGTGCTAGGAGGGCAGAGAGAAGAAACTCCGAAGCCAAACAATTCATCTGTATGGTTAAAAATGAGGTATTAAGGCTGCCAACATGAAAAGCCTCTTTTTTTCTTATTCTCTGCTGCTGGGGAAAGATACACTGCTGCCTCCCTCCTTAAGTACTGATGCTGATTAAAATTTACACTCATTTTCAAGTTATTTTGTAAGTGCTCTTGAATTATAACATGAGTCGGTTATGTAAACCACAACTTTAAAGTGTAAATATCTCAAGGACTGCTGTGCTTTCTTAAATGCCCCTCTAGTGTCTACTCTTATAATCATACAGACACATAGTAAATATTGACTGAAAGGCCTGTAGAATCCTGAGACAGTGATCCTAATTTAAACATTATCTTTATCGTTGGTGGCTAATTTTTAATTTGGCCAGGCGCAGCTCTAAGGCGATGGTACCATTATCTGCATTTTTTTTTCAGATAAGAAAAACTAAGGCTGGGGTTAAAATGGTGGCTGTTTGACACCAAATATGTAGTCATGACTTCCAGCGCGCTCATACTAACCTGGATAGTACCCCCAAGCTGTCAGTAGAGTTTTGGTTCTGCTGCTGACTGCGTTGTTAGACAATCATTTGCCATTTTGGTTTGGTTTAGATAAGGAAATTGGAAATTCTGGCACTTGGATGTTTTGTTGTTGTTGCTGATCAGTGATACCTAATTGGGGGATTAAAAATGAAGGGATTTTTTACTTCGACCAATCTATTGTTCATTCATGACTTTTAATAATACAATCTTTATTTCATTTAATATGGTTCATTCATCTAACACATATTAAGCATTTACTGTATTATGCCAGCCTTTGTTCTAGGCCCTGGAGCTACAGACAACACAAAAACAGTTTAAAAAAAATCCCTTAGAGCTAAATTCAAAAAAAGGAGAAGGAAAAGGAGGAGGAGAAGAGAAAAAGAAAAAAGAAAGTATGCTTTACTTGTAAAATTTACAACATTCTAGAGGCATATTGGACTTTTTAAAACTTTTACTAGGAAAGGGTTAAAAATTGAATTATCTCATCAGTTTTTGCAAGAAGCAAAGCAATGTAATGGAATATATTGACAATTAGAATAAATCTAAACCAACAGGTCCAGATGGTAGTTATCTTGGATAAGTTAAGAAATTGCCTGATGAATATTAAACTAATTATGTTCCTTCTTCAAAAAATTATGAACTGTTAAATTAGGAAAAAAAAAAAAAAGTTGTTTTCCAGTTAAATGTGATACGGATGTGGATAGTTACCCAATATAGATAAGATACACAAGATACACATAAAATATATGATACAAAAAGGTAAGATAATGATTATCAAAAAGAGAATGGAAATAAAAAGTTTTATAACCCATGTTTCTGATTTCCCTGTTATACCTGCAGTTTTTAGGGGGCTGGGTGGGGGATGG
This sequence comes from Choloepus didactylus, assembly GCF_015220235.1. Taxonomy (NCBI): domain Eukaryota; kingdom Metazoa; phylum Chordata; class Mammalia; order Pilosa; family Megalonychidae; genus Choloepus; species Choloepus didactylus. The sequence continues at coordinate 55,857,701 of NC_051320.1, read as the reverse complement.
TATCATAAATCATTAGATGTTGAGTTGCCATCCAGCTCCTAGGAAAAACACTCTATTACACTGTCCCTGTCATTCTGATTCATGTGTAAAAATTAAAAATAGTTTAGTCATGGGGAAATAAAGACAACTCAGATGAAAGCAAACAGAGGCTATTTATTCAGATACTATAGTAAGGGAGTCAGCAACCATACCTTGCTTTTGGCAGACACTCAAAGGCAGGCAAGGGAGTAGGGAAGCTTTAGAGTGAGAAATGGAGAAGGCTTCAGGTTGCCTCTGATTGGAGGTCTTTGCATGGGGGAAGCTGGAGGTGGGCTAACTAGAAGTGGGGCATCGTATGTGATTGGTTTGGAGAGCATATTTGGCTTTTTCTGGTTGGTCCTGAATTGGAAATGGGGGCAAAAATTAGGAAAACTAGCATTTATTGACCAGGTCCTGACCGTTCTGGGCCAAGTGCTGTAGAAGTTGCAGTTCGAATTCCAGGGCTGGATGCTGGAGAGGTTGTGGGTCAGAGTTCTATTGTCATATGTGGTCATATGTCCCCTTGTATATTTAGACTCTTAGCCTTATCAAATACCCCCCAAATTTCCCATTATCATCAAATTTAAAATCACAATGATAGTTAATATGAATTTCAGCCTTTCCTGTTCATACTCAGAAAGTTTTAGAACAAGACTTAAGTTGGAACCTACCACACCAAACCCAAAGAAGGAATGGTACATTTCTACAAATCATTGAACAGGTTGGGTGCCTGAAAGTATTCCTTTGATTGTCTAGGAGATGTGTACACATACAAACTTCCAGTATCACCGGCAGTACTTGGGTGTATCATTAAATAAATCCTTGCAGCTACTTACCCTGAGCAGGCTACACAGAGTAGCTCTAATGCAAATTAATCCTTGCAATTCAGAAGGTGAGCTCTTGTAGCATTTGGTTTGGGGTTCATATTTGGAACCACTGATCATTTTTTAATGTCCACAGCAGCTTAATATGATGTTACTTCTGTTGTCCTGTTCCATGGGTACACTGGCTTTCATATCATAATTTAATTGCTTTGAGGAGAGTCTGTCTGAGATGCTCTCAAAGATTCCCCCAGTTGAATTCCAGGTATATTATAAGGTCTATAATTTAAGTAAGACCATCTCCAAATACAGCTTTCAAATTTGATGACAATATGTCCAGAAACAAAAGAGAATAAACAGAAACTTAATTCTGTTTATGCAGATATATTTCCCATTGTAAGTCTTTGGTTTTTAACTGCCTTGGTTTTCTACAGTGATATTGACTGGAAGTAGAAAAAGACCTTTTTGGGAAAAACTGGCTAGGGTTTATTGTTTTGAAGGTAGAAATAGAATAAAATGTGTAAAGGGTAAATTAAATCTAGTCATCAGGGAACTGCAAATTAAAATCACAAGATATACCACTGCACACCTAGTGAGATCGCTACAATCAAAAAGATAAGTGATAATGAGGATGTGAAGAAATTTGAACCCTCATACTCTGTTAGTGGGGATATAAAAATGGTACAGCTACTTTGGAAAAGAGAAGTGTAGTTGTTCAAAAAGTTAAACAGAGTACCATTTGACCCAGCAACTCCACTCCTAAATATATACCCCAAGAGAAAAAATATGTTCATACAAAAAATTGTACATGAATGTTCATAGCAGCATTATAATAGCCAATAGATGTAAATAACCCACATCCATCAATGGATGAATGAAGGAACAAAAGGTGGTATATACATACAATGTAATATTATTCAGCCATAAAAAGGACCCATGTGGTATGCTTAAGTTTATATGAAATATTCAGAATAGACAAATCTATGAAGACAAAGTAGATTTGCTTAGGGCTGGGGATGGGGGTATGGGGAGACTTAGGGGATGATAGCTAAAGGATAAGAGGTTTTTTTTAAAAATTCTGGTAACAGATATAACATAAAATTTGACATTTTAACCATTTTAAGTGTACAGTTGTGGCATTCATTACATTTACAAAGTTGTGCTACCATTGACACCATTCATTACTGAATGGTTTTCATCACCCAAAACAGTAACTCTGTAACCCTTGAGCAATAACTCCCCATTTTCCCTTCTCCCAGCCCCAACTCTTATCTACCTTCTGTCCCTATAAATTTGCTTTATCTAGATATTTCATATAAGTGGAACCACATAATATGTCCTTTTATGTCTGCCTATTTCACTTTACATGATGTTTTCAAGTTTCATTCATCTATTCTAAAATTTTTTAAACTCTATTTTGTAGTATATATCACAACTTCATTCCTTTTGATGGCTGGATAAAATTTCATTGTATATATATGTCACATTTTGTATATAGTTATTTGTCAACAGACATGTGAGTTGTTTTCCAGTTTTGGGCTATGGTGAAGAGTGCTGTTATTAACATCTATGTACAAATATCTGGATCCCTGCATTTTCAGTTCTTTGGGGTATATACCTCAGAATAGAATTCCTGGGTCACATGGTAATTCTATGTTTAACATTCTGTTAAACTGTTTCCACAGCAGCTACACCATTTTATATTCACACCAATACTGCAAGGGTTCCAATTTCTCCACATCCTCACCACCAGTTTATTTTCCATTTTTTGAATAATGGCCATTCTACTGGGTGTGAAGTCCTATCTCACTGTGTGTGTTTTTATTTTGAAATATCTCCTTGTGGTTTTGATTTACTTTTCTCTAATGACTAATTATGTTGAACATCTTTTCTTGTGCTTATTGGTCATTTATATATCTTCTTTGAGAAATGTCTATTCAAGTCCTTTGCCCATTTTTAAATTGGGTTGTCTTTTTATTGTTGATATATAGGAAATCTTTTATATATTCTGGATATTAAACCTTTATGAGGCATATATTTCCAAATATTTTCTCCTATTCTGTAAGTTTTCTTTTCACTTTTTTGATAATGCCCATTGATGCACAAAAGTTTTTAATTTTGATGAATTCTAATTTATTCTTTTCTTTTGTTGATTGTGTTTGCTGTTGTCTGAGAATCCATTTCTTAAAACAAGGTCCTGAATATTTCCTCCTGTATTTTTTCCTGAGAGTTTCTGTTTTTTCCTTTTAGCTCTTATATTTAGATCACTGATCCATTTTGAGTTAACTTTTGTATATGGTGTGAGGTAGGGGTTTAATTTCATTCCTTTGCCATGTGGATATCTGGTTTTCCTTGTTGAAGAGACTATTCTTTCCCTATTGAGAGGACTTGGTGGACTTGACACCATTGTCAAAAATCAGTTGACTAGAAAAGGGAAGTGGCTGTTGCCAGAGCCAGAAACTCTGCCACCGCTGCCTCTAGAGCCAGGCTCTTCAGAGCTGCTGTCGCACCACCATGCCCTCTGAGAAGACCTTCAAGCAGCACTGCACCATCCAACATAAAGTAGAAGATGTTTGACTTATCCGAGAGCAGCATCCTACCAAAATCCTGGTGTTAACAGAAAGATATAAGGGTGAGAAGCAACTTCCTGTCTTTGATAAAACCAAGTTCCTTGTACCAGATCATGTCAACATGAGTGAACTAATAAAAATAATTAGATGGTGCTTGCAGCTGAATGCTAATCAGGCCTTCTTCCTACTGGTGAATGGACACAGCATGGTGAGCATTTCTCCATACTCATCTCTGAAGTCTACGAAAGCAAGAAGGATGAAGATGGATTCCTGTATATTGAATATGTCTCTCAGGAGACATCTGGAATGATATTGTTGGTGTAAGGGTGGAAGAAGCATCTATTCTAAAAATTTTTAAACCCTTACACCAAGGCAAAAATACACACACACACACACACACACACACAAAACAGGAAGAGGGTGTTAACAACTGAGACTAATCAGTCATCAGTCACGGTTCATCAAAACAGTAGTGTTCCCCCTTAGGACTTGTAGGAAGTTGTTTTGTATTTCAAGCAGAAAAACTGAGCTCCAAATGAACACATTCAGCTTTGGAAAACTGTTATTTAACCTAGGGCATCTTGTTTTCAAATTTTAGAAGTTTTAAAATACATTTTAAGTGGCCAATAAAAGAGATCTTAGAGTTATTTTAATGCACTTTTTTCCCCAATGGGGAAACTTGCAATTCAAGCAGTAACTTAAAGGCATTCAGAGAGACACTCTTCTCCTTAAGTCCACAGAACCTGCCAACTTTTTATAGAAAGGTTTCCATTCAGCTAAAGAAACCTCCGTAGGAGGATCTTTAGGCACATGTTGTCAAGCATAACTCCTCCCACCCCCACCCCGAGAATCATTTGCCGTCATAGTTGGTGCAAAGCAGAGTGCATGGGGGTGTAAAAAACAACTCTCACCCCCAAATGCTGGTCAACGTTCCTGGTTTCTAATAAGATGTATACTAAGTCAGGTCTCCTGCAGCTTTAGGAAGCTTGGTAAAACACCAAGCTGCTGTGTCTTTGGTTTGTTTTCTAGACAATTACTTGCAGAAAAACACCACAGCTTTGTAGGAATCTTGAATAATTTAGAATTTTAGTCTATCTTCTAAGAAGGGCAAGAGAAACAAGGAGTGGCATTTCTTAATTTGAATTTTCTCTGAGAACTCAAACTAGTACCTGATTTGGTAAATAAATAAGCAGTTATATTACTTTCATTAGGACAGTGGAAATAATTAAAAAGCATTAAAACTCAGATGTATGCCCTTGTGCCTTTTAGCTTAAAGCTATAAACGATTCATGCTGTTAAATGTGCAACCAAAATATATTATTAAATATTTCTCACATTTTTTAAGAGTACTTATCACTGTTAGGTGAAACAACCATCACAATTCCCCCACTCTTAAATGCTTCCCACTACTTGCATTTACTATTTGGTTTACTATTTATTATTTTCATGGGAGTATCACAGAATGATCTCAGATATATGTCAATTTAGACCATCTATGTAGCAGATCTATTCTGCATCTTTCGGTATGTGTGGAATGCCTGTATCTCTCAGTGGGAGTTGTTTGCTGATGTGGCTGGGAAAGTAGTCTTACTCCTGAGCCTTGAAGGGATCCACCGTGTCCTTGCCTGCCACCACCACGTGTCTGTCCACATTGCTAATTTTGAATATATTTTTACCATATTATGTAAATTTTCAAACAGCCTGTCTTTTTCAGATTGTGCAGGCCATTATATCTGACATTCTTTCAACTACTGTAAATAAAAAAAAAAAACAAACCAAAAAACAAAAATACCATGCTGAGAGGGGTGACTTCTAGCCCACATTTGTGGGTTGTCACTTTATTTATAGGCTCTTTAAGACAAGTACATTTTTAATGAACTAAGGGGAATAAAGGCACAACTAAAAAGTGTCCAAAAAAATCAATTGGCTATAGATGTAAGAGTTTATTTCTGGACTCTAGATTCTATTCCATTGATCTATATGTCCGTCTTTGTGTGAGTACCACACTGTTTTGATTACTATCACTTTGTAGTAAGTTTTGAAATCAGGAAGTGTGAGTGCTCCAACTTCGTGCTTTTTCAAGATTGTTTTGGCTGTTCAGGGCATCTTACATATGAATTTGAGGATTGGCTTTTTCATTTCTGAAATTTCGATTGGGATTATGTTGAATTATGTAAGTTGTTATTTACATCTTAACAATATTAAGTCTTCCAATCCATGAATATGGGATGCCTTTGTATTTATTTAAGTCTTAATTTCTGTCAGCAATATGTTATAGTTTTCATTGTACAAGTCTTTCACATCCTTGGTTAAATTTATTCTTAGGTATTTTATTCTTTTAGATGCTATTGTAAATGGAATAGTTTTCTTGATTTCCCTTTCAGATTGTTCATTGTCGGTGTATAGAAACACAACTGATTTTTGTGTGTTGACCTTATAACCTGCCACTTTGCTAAATTCTAGTAGTTTTCTTGTGGATTCTTTGGGATTTTCTATATATAGGATCATGCCATCTGCGAATGGAGTTTTATTTCTTTTCTAATTTTGATGCTTTTTACTTCTTTATCTTGCTTAATTTCTCTGGTAGAACTTCTAGTACAATATTGAATAGCAGTGATGAAATACAGTCCTCCTTGTCTTGTTCCTGACCTTAGGGGGAAAGTTTTCCATCTTTTATGTTGTTATTGTGGGTTTTACTTATGTGTCCTCTATCATGTTGATGAAGTTCCCTTTTTAGTGTTTTTATCAAGCACGGGGATGGAGAGAAGAGAGAAGTATTTGAGGCAGTGAAACTGTTCTCAAATCGTGGTGATGGTCGCACAACTCTGTGAATATACTAAAAACCACTGAATTGTACACTTTTGAAAGGTGAGTTGTTTGATATGTGAAGTATATCTCAAAATTGTTACCAAAAATAAAAATTCACTAAAACATTACAGTTTATAACCTAGGCATTGGGGTTAAAGTTATTGTGTTGTTTTGATTCTCATGCTGTTTTTTAAATATCAGGAGACTATTTTTAGAGAGAAAGACTGTACAGCATAGTGGCTAGCACAAAGGCTTTGGAATCAGAGAGACCTGGAATGAGTTCTGGCTTCAAAATTTTCAAGCTGTGTTTCTGGACAAATTACCTAACCTCTATAGGCTCAGTTTCCCAAACTGTAAATTGAGAATAATACTGCCAATCTTTTAGGGTTGTGTTAGAGGACCATAGTTAAGTGTGTAATAAGTGTTAGCTGCTGTTAATATTAATATTAAAACAAATATTAAGTAAAATAAAATGGCTGCCTGCATTGGGCATTGCTGGGAGAAGACCCCATTCTAAGAAGGGCTTTTCCAAAAGACAACGGGGTTTTTGAGAAAATGGAACACATCCTACAGGGTTGGTGATAAGCAACATTTGGTGATAAAACTAGTTTCTTTCCAGCAGAGAGAGCATACCAGAAAAGACAAACATACCATACTAATCAATGTATATTGCTCCCCACTTTGTAAGACCCACCCCCTGTGTAAAGTGGAAACTTAATGTCAGCCAAATAGAATATTTCCTCACTTGCTTCCCCCTTCACCCTATATGATTTTCTCTTTTCACCCCCCTCCCCCCACTCTCTCACCAGTAGTGGTCCCTTCTAGTTTCTGAATGGGATGCTGCCTGATTCATGAATAGCTCAATAAAGCTGTGAGGTCCTAAACTGCATGAAAAGTTTTTCTTTTATTACAAGCTATTGACTCCTCATCAGTTTGTCTATGTAAAACAGGGATTAACTAAATCTGTGAGCAGGGTACAGTACAGAACAATTGCAATGGAAGGGAACTCCAAGAGTTTCAACAAATATCTACTGAGTAGCAAGCACCACAGTGGATGCTGGGGGATAATATAAGACATAGCTCCCTCAATCCTTGGGAGTTTACAGTCTGGGTGGGTGGCATTGGGGGAAGAGGGTGTACCATCCTGTATAGATGATTTTAATATTAATATGGATTTAGGATATGTATTTGCACAAAGTATATAGGAGCAAAAGGAGTATACAGGAGAAGGGGGTTCATGGGAAACAATACTGGAGGAGATGACACCCAAGCTAAGTCTTGAAAAATGAGGAAATTTAGCTTGGTAAAGAAAGGCAAGAGGGTTTCCCAGCACAAGCAAACACCAGGAAGGCCCATTTGATTATTCTCAAGTTTGTCTCTCCCAAATTCCGGGCTCCTGTGCCAATTGCAAAGTCAACATCTTCACTTAGATGGCTAATAGACTTCTTAAGCTCCTCTCCCAACATACACAGCATTCCCCATCTCCAATGATGGCAACTCCATCCTTCTGGTTGCTTAGGCCAAAAACTTTAGAGTCATTCTCAACTACTTTCTTTGCTTCCTTCTCACATCTGACTTGGCAAGAGAACCTCTTAGCTCTTCCTAAGGACAGGTTTGAGGACTCAGATTCGGTATACAGAATCTGAGTCCTCAAACCTGTACTGCTACCTTACTGGTCTGATTCACCATCAGCTCTTGCCTGCTTCTGCTCTTGTTCACCTACAATTTACTTTCCTTATGACACTCAGCATGATCCTTTTAAGATACAGTAAAATCATACTTCTCCATTCAGAATCTCCATTCAGAACTCTTCTATGGTTGTCATTTCACTGCAAATGAAAGCTGGAGTCCTTAACGATGGCCAACAAAGTCCTTTGTGATCTGTTCCCCCACAACTTCCCTTTCCTTTCTTCTGCTCCCCTCTCTTGACCTGATTGGGTCCTCTGATTTTTGGTGGCTTATTGTTTTTGTTGTTGTTGTTTTGTTTTTTTCCTATTTAATACTGAAAGGCAATAAAAAGAACTACACTGATAATATACTTCCTTGCAATACAAGCACCCATTGTCTTATACTTTGCTTGATGAAAACATTTTCATACCTGCAGGTCAGCCTTGGAATGCACCTACCCTGTAAGAGGCAAATGTGGAGCCACTGAAGGTTTTAAGTAGGTCAGGTTTGCATTTAGATTATTTTATTTTCATCATAGAGAATGAATTTAAGGGGAACTCCACTGGAAGCAAAGACAGGAAGAGAGAGACGTTAGTAAATATTTACAAACAGTAAAACAGGAGCCTATATAAGATTTTGGTTGCTTTTGGGAGTGGAGAGGAGATTCCAGATTTAGCAGGTAGAGTTGGCAGGACCTACTGTTTGACTGAATACAGCTTTGGGGAAAAGTTTAGGATAACTCCCAGGCTTCTGGCTTTAGTCATTCGGTGGAAAAAAAATACCATTTACTGAACATTGGATTTATGTACGAAGATGAAGTTTGAAGATAAGGAATGTGGAAGATGTAAATTTGATTTCAGATATTTTGAGTAGGAAGCTCCCAACCAAGAGCCATACTGGGTCCAGCAAGCAACTGGATTTAGGGTTTTTAGGCTCAGCAGTGGGGGTCTGGGCTGGAAATTTGAGTTAGGCATGAGTTTAACGAAAATTTTTTTCTAATTAGAATCTTTTTTTATTTTTATTTTTCAATTTCACTTTTACACTTCAATTATAACTTTTTCCTGATCATACTAGGGGCATCCTCAACTTCCTATCCCCTCTTCAGTAATCTCCTCCGGTAATTTTTAAAACAAAATCTTGAAAATGCAGCAGTTCTAACTCATTCAAGCAAATCTGATCCCTAAAGCACCTGAGTATTTAACATTTATGGAAGTATTTCACGCAACTGTGAACGAGATCAAGAACTGTGTGTGGAACGACCTTCCGTCTCAAGAAAACTCCTTAGACGGGACTCCTCTTTTTACCTTCTCTTGGGACCAGCCCGTCCTGCCTCCTCTCCAGAGTCCACTTACTAGGCTGGTGAGGCCTGAGCGGCGGTCACCACAGTAACGGGGACCCCGCCACTTCGGCCCTTAAGGGCGACGCGTGTCTCCCGGGCCTCCTCCGGCAGAAGAGAGGGCTTGAGGCGGCCCCGGCGTTCCCTCCTCCGCCCAGAGGCCCCGAAACGCGGGTGACCGCCCGGCCTCCCTCGCCGCCGGCCTGTCGGGCGCCCGCATTGTCTAAGCTCCATAGCAACTCGGGCGAGGCGGAGGCGCCACCAGCAAGCGCAGCCTCAAGGCTCGCGCGCCGCGTCCGCTCCGGGAAGAGACCGGCCCTGAAGGGCGCTGGGCCCGGCATGGGGTCCTGACTGCCCCGCCGGGCGCCCGGCGCAGGAAACGGCGGCGGCATGCGCGACAGGCGGCTCACCGCGGGTAGGTGGTCGGGCCCGGCCACGCCGCTAGGCCGACGAGGACCAGGACGCTGTCCGGGTGGACGGCCCGCGGCCTCTCGGCCGCCGGGGGGCCTTTCCACCACGCACCCGCCAGCCATGCACCCGCCTCTGAATTTTACTTCTAATTGCCGGGATGTCTCCTCTTCCAAACATTCGAAGAACTGGCTTCATTGCCTTCTCATTCCTTTTTATTATGAATTTCACTCCCATCCGCCCCCTCCCGTTCCCACTTACATTGCCTAATCGATGCCATGTTATTTTATCTTGCTTAAGTCTCCATTTTGCAGCTGGAATAATGGAGGCCTCCATCTTTTAAGGTTAACAGCAGAGTCACAGTGAATTAGTGACCAAACTAGGTTCCAGAGGTCTTTCCTCCCCACTTCCACCTTGAATTCCAACTTAAAATTCAATCCATGTGCACAGAATGAACAGAGGGCCAAAATTTACTGAGCTTGCCTGTGTATAAAGCAAGGCTAGGCGCGGTCTCAAATTATTTCATTTACTTGAAAAGGAAATCAGATTTGAGTGAGATAATGTAATATTTTGTTTTGTTTCAGAGCCACCAGCTATTACAGAAGAAGAATTTGTAAGTACAGTTTTGAGGGGCTACTTACTTTTTTTTTGTTTTTTACTTTTTTTAAACAACTTTATTAAGATGTAATCCGCACACCATACAATTCACTTATTCAGGTGTAAAACTTAATGGTTTTTTTTTTTTTTAATTAAATTCAGTTTTATTGAAATACATTCACACACCATACAGTCATCCATGATATACAATCCACTGTCCACAGTATGATAACATAGTTATGCTTTCATCACCAAGGGGCTACTTACTTTTATCCCTGGTTTTTTTTTAATAGCAAATATTAGGTTATAGAAGAATGTTGTGTGGTTCTTTTTCCTTCTTTTTGCCAAATGAATATACTAGAAGCTTTGATTTAGTAACAATGGTGAGTACAAGACCTTTTTACATTCTTTAACAGGTACATTTTTAAGAAGGGACCAATTGTATGGTGAATGCTGTTCATTGTTAAAGTTCTTTCACATAAATTACCTCATTTAATTTCTCTGAACTCTTTACTAACTCCATGAGAGGTAGGGTTTTATCTCCATGGTTTTATTGTGCTGTGACTGCAGCTCCTGGTTGCAGTAAACATTACAAAATGGCATTGATTGAAAAGCATTGTCAAATTATATTTATAATTCCTTTACAGATGTACTAAATCTTGTTCTCATTTGAGACTTCTGGAAGAGTTGAGTAATAAATACTTTGCCAAGGATGTTATATACACTCTCATTTAGATGAGTACTATATTTAGTGTGGGTTTTATTCTAATTCTTGTACATTTGAGGGTCTTGCCCAAGATTACAAAGGGGATTGCAGAGCCTGAACCTACTAAGGTCTGAGCTAAATTCCAGGAGCTCTACCCATTTCTCTGTATTATCTGCTTGTGCCCTTCAGCACTTATTTCTCTTGTTGATTAATTATCTTATTTGCTTTTGGCTTTTCTTCATCTCACACAAGGATCTGTATATTCATGGTACAGTGTTAGTTGCTGCAGATAAGTCCCAATAAGTTCACAGTGTAGCAGGGGCCTATGAAAGAAGAGAGGGCTAAGACTGTGTTTGCTGGCAGCTTCCATTTTTACCCTTCCAGGCTTTTGGTCCACTACAGAGAGAGAGATCAAGGTAGAGGCTCACGGTGCATGTCAGAAACTCCTTCCATCTTCTGGCAGTGTTAACAGAACTCTGTTTAGTGGTAAATTTCTTTAAGCTGCTCCAGGCTTCTCTGAACTGCTTTTCATTCCAGCAGGAAGTGAGCATTTCTGGAGCCTGCTAATCTTTTCCCATACATTTCAGGCATAAGCTCTCTGAGGAGCATTCAGCAACATTCCACCTAAATTTTGAGCCCTATTTGGGTACTCAGACTAGCTTGAAGACTCTATTAGCCACTCCTTTTGGCTTTTTTGACACCACTGTCTCCTAGTTCTCCCATCTCTCATTCTTATTCCCTTTTCCTGGCTTTTCCTTTTCTTTTCCCTTGAAAGTGTTGACTTTCTTCAGAATTCTGTTCTACAGGCTTTCTCTGGGTGAGCTCCTATTCCCCTCCTATAACTTCAGCTTCCCCTCTTTCATGGGACTTCCAAATTTATACCTCCAGCCCAGGCACCTCTTCTGATGCCAGAACTGTATATACAATAGGTTATTGGGTATCTTCATCATCTGGATGTCCCTGGGTCATCTCACCACTCAAACTTATCCCCGTCCCACCCCCAATTCTGTTTTTCCTCTTTTTTTTTTTTAATTTTTGTTATGGTGCCACCAGCCATTCAGTCACCCAGACCAGAGCCTTTCTTCCCTTTTCTTCACCCTCCACCTGCAATCATTTACCAAGTTCCTCTCGTAGCCAGATCTTTTTCTCCATCCTCACAGCTACTGTCTTATTTCAGGCCCTCATCCCTGGGCCTGGATTTTGGCAGTAGTCCTAACTGATATCACTACCTCCAGTGTTCCCTCTGCCAATTCCAATTTATCTTTGCCTAAAGCATAAAATGCAAACTTCTGTGCTTCAACTGTACTGAATTACTTGCTGTTGCTTTGTTCTGTCTACCTTCAGATTTTCCCTTCTCCTATTGCTCTTACCCAAGCTATCAGATTACTATTAACTCTTTTTTAAAAAAATTACCATGTTAGTCATGGGGCATGTTACTCAACTTTTTAGAGCTTTTATTAATAGCTATTATTTATTGAATCCTGACTACATGCTAGTATTTAGCCTCAAAACAACCCTGTTAGATAGGTGCTATTACCCTCACTTCACAAACCAGAAAATCGAAGTTCACAGAGGTTAAGTAACTTGGCCTGAAGTCATGCATCTGGAAATTAGCAGAGCCAGGATATCAGACTCCTTGCTTTAGCATTCAGAACCTTTTCTGTAACTTTTCAGCCTTCTTCAACCTTACCTCCCAATACTTTTCTATGTGATAAAGACAACATTCATATTGTTTTCGGTTTATAAAGTACTTCCACATGCCTTTTGCTCAAGCCAAACTGCCCTCCTTGCCTCCCTGCCTTTGCTGTTGAGTTTTGTCTCAGTTGCCCTTCCCCATCTATTTCACAATCTTGCACATTCTTCAAGGCCTAGCTCATCTCCTCCATAAAACCTTTCCAACCTAAAACATCCAGGCTGGCTTTGAGCTCTGTGCAGTTTTCAGTCCAGACCAGTTTGTGATGGGATCCTCAAATTCATCAGCTCTCCAAGCAAGATTAAAGAATTATTATGACATGCACATATATTTATGTCTGTTTTTCAAAAGTGTGAAAGTATTGTTCTCATTAATAAACTGCATATTCCTAGAAAAAAGTGTGTGGCGGAGAACTCGAGTTCCCCAAAATCCATTCTCCCCCTTTCCAAATAGATACTAAGCACATTGCTGTCCTCCCTTGCAGCTAAACGTGGTTATGTAACTAAATTCTGACCAATAGGTTGCAAGCACAAATATCATATCCTATTTCTGGGAGGCTAATATTTGCAGAGATTAAATAACTGACCCCTAGGTCATACAGCTAGTAACTTACTGAGCCACAATTAGAATCTGGGTCATTCTGACTCTTAACAATCATATAAGTGTAAATGGAAAGAATGTGTCCTTTTTCTTCTTTCCTTCTGGCTGGAATGAGGTTGTGATGGCTGGAGCTAAAGTAGTTATCTTGAATTATGAGGTGGAAGTGGCATCTTAAGGATGGCAGAGTAACAAGGTAAAAGGAAACTGATATTTTGGAAGCTATAAAACCAGCTCTGGACTGTTTATGTCTACATGAGAGAAATAAACTTGTATTTTATTTAAATCACTGTTATCTTGGTTTCCCATCATTGGCAATAGAACTATATATATATATTCTTCATAAAAACTAAAATATAAATCCTCCACAGCAAAAGACTAGAGTTCAGACTGATTTTATGATATACTGGGATTTGATTATATTTTAGGTCCACGTTGAGAAAAGTTTAATATGAGACCGACTTCTTAAATTATATTTCAACTTGAAAAGAAAATAAATTAATATTAAAGATTTTAGTACCTGACTCTTAAATCCAAAAAATTCTGTCTTTCTCTTATGTACCTTAAAAATAGTTGTGCTGTATTTTTTGGAGCTATGCAAGTAACTATTGCATGCTTCAATAAGTCTTTGTACTCAGAAAGTTGAATATAGAATTACCATATGACCTGGCAATTCCACTCCTAGGTATGTACCCAAAAGAATTGAAAGCAGGGACTTGAACAAGTGTTTGTACACCAGTGTTCATCACAGCATTATTCACGACAGCCAAAAGGTGGAAGTAACCCAAATGCCCATCAACAGAATTATGGATAAACAAAATGTGGTATATCAATACAATGGAATCTTATTTAGCCATAAAAAGAAATGGAGTGCTTGTACATGCTACAACGTGAATGAACCTTGAAGACATCATATTGAGTGAAATAAGCCAGACGCAAAAGGACAAATATTGTGGTTTCTCTTTTATGAAATATTTAGAATAAGCAAATTCATAGAGACAGAAAGCAGAATAGTGGTTACCAGGGGTAGGGGAAGTGAGGGATGGGGAGTTATTGCTTAATGGGTATGAGTTTTGGTTTGAGATGATGAAAATAGTTTGGAAATAGATAGTAGTGAAAGTTATACAATATTGTCAGTGTACTTAATGTCACAAAATTGTCCACTTGAAATGGTTAAAATTGTTTATGTTTTGTATATTTTACCGCAATTAATAAAATTTTAAAAAAGTGCTTTATAGAGTAAAAATCTGTTTTGTGGTGTAATGATCTGTTTTGTTAAGTTTTCTCACATATAAAATCCACACTTTCATTAACTTTAAAAGCAGATGCCATTTAAAAAATAAAAAAAAGTAGATGCTCTTTAATATCAAATTAAGGGAGAGTTTACTGTATTTCACTTGTTAAAAATGATGGTAATCTTGAGGTAACGATGTATGATAAAAAGTAGCATTAGTGAATTAACAAATTTATTAATATCTTTTTGTTAAGTTAGTAGAAAAGAAGCATCTTTGACATGGAATTGTTAAACTGCCTCTGAGCAGTATGCATCAGGACTTGTGTATTAGATTGGCTGCAGAGGGGCAGAAGGCAGTGCAGGGGAGAGATGTATGCAGATGTGTTCATATTTCTAGTTTGATGTAACCATTTTAAATGTGCATCTCTTGGCTGTACCATAGGAAAACATGTTTTAATAATTCAGTGTAAACATACCTTTTTGCTAATATTTCAATATAGATTTGATAAAAAATTCTGTTAGATGCATTATACCTATTGTACTCTTGCTTTATGTTTGATTTTAAATTGAGCATTAAGGAAATGCAGTATTTGTAACCCTGCCAATATCTGTAGAGGCTTGTTGCCATTTCTCTCCAGGAAAGGCAGGAATACATTTTTTCCCCTGGTTGAGATGGTGTCATATATTCTTGGTTATTGTAATACTCATTGCTTTGGGAGTTTGGATTGGTTAATATTCATGAGAAAGCGTGATACATTCTGTGTGATCTCAACCACATTAAAAATGTATACTCAGTTGTGTGTATACACATAAAAGACCCAGAAGGATGTCAAGTTGTAAACTGCTTATGGTTGTGGATGACTTTCATTCTTTGCTTCTTGTGTTTTTCAGTTTTCTGTATTGCACAATTAACTTAAAAGTTTGAAAAAAATGTTATTTTAACCCCACCCCCCAAAAAAGATAGTCATTTTTAGCTAATCTTTAGTTTGTTCAAATTCATATTGTTGTTTGTGTACTTTGGATGAAATTATAAACACACAGCATTTGCCAATCATGAGAAAATTCTTATTATTCTATAATGCATAAAATGATCCATAATTCCAGTCCTTTTGAACAAGATTACCCAGTTACCTTGTCATTAATGACCTACTCGATGTTTTTTTTTTTCAAATTGTTAAATATGGTAGACTGCATGTAAATCGGGACACCACTCCTACTTTCCCTAGTCCCCTTCTTTCCTTAGGAAGGGGAAGAGCTTGGTGCCAGAAGTGTTGCAGACAAGTCATTTGGAAACTGAGACAGATCCCACAGGTCCTTTGGAAAGTGTTAGTCTTTTGGAATACTTTCATCTCTATGGATTCCCATACTCTGGATAGGAGTCACGTTTTCTGATGTGTTTTGGAACTGCAGAAACTGTGTTAGAGTTTCTATCAATAAGTTAGTCAACAAGTATTTAATTTAGCAACTACTTGCACTTATTGCTATATAAGGCAGTATGAGGAAAACACAATGTTAGTAACTCTTCCTGAAAGTAGTATATGTTCTGATTGGAGATATAGCCTTTGATATGAAACAAGTAAGAGGATAAGCAGTTTATATTTAATGCTGATCATAAGGTTTGAACCAAATGTGTTTTAGGATTTAGAGAAACTTGCCATATTCTCCATTACTCGTGGTGAGGTGTAGAGTTGGTGAAAGGATGATAAAAGGTGTGAAATACTCTCTCTTTTAAACTGGAATATCAGGTTATAAAGATCTTTGTACAGGGAGAAAGCCTTTGGACCTGTCGGATTGATTGAAGCCTAGTAGGATGTGATTCAAAAAGAGGAAATCAAGAACTTCCTTTACTAAACTTCCCCAGGCCCTTGGGTAAATGTTTCTGCCAGGAAGGAAAGTGAGGACAGAAACCCAAAGGAAAAGTACTGCTGGGTGCATGCTTATTATTATATATGATAATAAGCCTTGGGAATAAAAGGGGCGGAGTCCATACTTTTGCTCTTCATGGCAGTGAGGCATTTTTTCTTTCTCCCTTGTTCATAGACTTCATTCATAAGAAAATATAGTTTTGCAAACCACTGGAGATCTATACTTTCAACTCTTAAGTTTCCAAAATTATCTTGATGTAAGATCTAAGGAAGATATCCTTTCAATAAGCCACTTTGTAGAGCTTGTTTCATCTTGCATTATCTTTTTCTGTCCTCCTCTTTCAGCAATATTTCTCCTTTTTATTAGTGTTGGTTATTAATAGAGTCTTCATTAGGTGACCAGTCTTTTCTCTTTAAGTGTCATGTGTTTAGTGTAATCATTCAACAAAAATGTTCAAAAATGTTGTGAGCATGTACTATCTATGGGCTTTGGGAAAAAGACCAAAAAAAAAATTAATAAACAGTCCTTTTCCTCCAGGAGTTTACAGTTCAGTGGGTGAGACATGTAAAGAGACAGTTATTGATGAGGGTTATACTCGGGGAAGCACAGATGACGGCTAATCCAGACTTTCAGAGAAGGAAAAGGTTAGGTAGTTGAATAAGGGGATAAAATAATTTTTCAGGCAGAATGATCAGTGTGTACAAAAGTGTAAAAGAAATGTAAGACATTTTCTATGACTAGAGCATGAGAAGTATGAGGTAAGGCTGGACAGGTGGGAAGGAGCCAAATCACTTTCACTATAGGCCCTTTTTGTGGTTGAAAATGAAAGGGGGAGAAGTGAGTGTCTTGAATTCATTGAGGTGTGGTTTGGAAGGCTGATCCATAGGGTAAGTAGGGGCTGGAAGGATGAAGGTGGAATGTTATGGACAGGATGGTGAACAAAAGGTCTGAGGAGTCTGGCCCTTAGTGGTAGTGTCCAGAAGATGATCAGATAACCAGGAATTTATCCTAGAGGTGATGACAGTGATTTGGGATCTGTCATTTAGTACACAGGAGGCTAAGAAAGCTATCCCTAGGGTGCAGAGAAAGTTGATTTTACTTCCTTGAACAAAACTCCCTCCCTCCCCAACAATTTATTATGAAATTTTTAAACATGTAAGAAAGGTAAAAGAATTGTATAGTGAATACTTGTATACCCACCACCCAGATTTAACAATGATTAACATTTTGCTACATTTGCTTTTTTAATATATCTGTCCATTCATCCATTCTGCTCTCCATCCATCAAGTCATCTTCTGAAAAATGCATTTCTAAGTTGCAGGTATTGATATACTTTACCTTTAAACACTTCAGCATGAATATCACTTAGCTAGCTTTCAAAATTTGTTTATGGTTCTTTTGTGGATGTAAAATTTGTGCATAGTGAAATGCTCAAATCTCAAGTGTACTATTTGATGAATTTTGGCAAATGCATACCTGTGAAATCCAAATCCCCATCAAAATATAAAGCATTATCATTCTAGAAAGTTCTTTTGAGCCCCATCCCAGTTGATTCTTGCCCCTATTCCCCAGAGACAACTACTGTCCTAATTTTCTCACCATAGATTAGTTTTGTCTGGTTTTGAATTTCATGCAAATGGAATAATACAGTTAGTTCTCTTTCACATAAGGGTTATTTTGTTCAGCATAATATTTTTGAGATTCATCCATGTTGTTGCTTGATTCTTGTATGTACAGAACTTGTTAATGTCACGTTTCATGCTTAGAATGACTATATGCAATTCCTAATCAAGACTTTTGAATGGTGATCTCTTAACAATCTTGAAAAGTCTCCGTTAATGAGAAACTGTTCACCCAATAGGTGATAACATTTTTTAAACTAATTTTTACAACCATGTAAAATTGTAAGAGTTGAACTTAAATTTTAGATTTAATCATTCCTCCCTTTTTTTCATAACAGATGTAATGTTAAAAGTTCTTGGGATTATGAAAATGGATTTAGAATTCAATAGAATGTTTTCATATCAAGTATTTCAAAATAATGATGAAGCTCTATATTGCAGACTATGGATGCACTTGTAGAGCAGTCACCTTGTATCTGGCTTGGATACTACTACACAGACCTGTCATTTGCCCAGACAGAAGTGTGTCATATATGTGAAGACAAAGATTTGCAGTCACCATCTGTAGCTATGCCTTCCAGAATATTTCATCCCCTTTTTCTCTGTGGCAGCACCGAGGGCGATTCATCGTGCTTCATGGGCACCTCAAATAGAAACTCTTCAGGCACTTTCATAGAGTGGTGGCATGTTCTGCAGCTAGCTAATAAATCCCATGTCCAGGGGCTTGAGCAACTTCCTAGCCATTCTCTGTCTTGCAGAGGAGCAGTGGGGTTGGATGCAACTCATAAATAGCTCTCCAGGGGAGGGAGTTGGATCTGAGGACTCCCAAACAAGGTTGCTCACAACCAGAGATGTCTGTGCTGGGAACTCCAGCCTCCCCTGGCTGTGCCTGATTGCCTTGAGGGCTAAAGAGGTCTTCTGTGTCTCGACTGACTGAATTCCATTGGCTTCACCCCAAGTACGGTTGCACACCTGGTAGGGAAGCTCTGGTCTAGTGATTACCTTTGTTTAAAAAAGAGAAAAGAAAGAATTTATAGGTCTCGGGAAGAGGAAGCAGAAGGAGGTCCATTCTGATAGATGTAATTTCTGAAATATGGTGTATCCTAGCTCCTGATCAATAACAGCATTTCCAATCTAAAGTGTCAGTTTAGGATTCTGCTTTGGAGATTAGATGAAAAGCCTTGGTTTAATATATGAATAGCTTTAATAGAAATTGTATTTTTTTCTACTTCTGCCATTAATTGTGATCACCTGTATTATGTTTTGGTTTTCCTACCTCTGCACGTTGTGCATGCATTTCTCTCTGTACCTTGCTTTATTGCCTCTCATATATATTTCCAGATACAGAATTTGAAATTATTTGAAATGCATCCCAAATACTATTTTCTCCATTTTAGTCTCTTCTGATTCCTCCTAGCGGATAGTATTTTTCCTCCTTTGGGAGGAAATGGTTTATATTGTAATTCTCTTACGGCATGTATTATATTCATTCTTGGACCATGGTTTTTGTCTATATTTATCTTATTTCTTCTTCTTTGTTTATAATGGCTCCAGTGTATATCTTACATCTTTCAGAGCTGTTAAGCAGTCATAGTTCATCTGACTTGAGGGTGCAGCAAAATAATTTTTTAAGCAAAATATTTGACTTACTGTAATTAGCAAGCACCCATGAACTATTTTGCTTTACTCTTTCAGTAGGAAATTTGAGGTCTGGACTAAAAAAATGGAAAAGCTGACTTCATTTTCACAGATGGCACACCTGTTATACATGAAAAAACAGGTTTCAAGAGTGTATCCAATTCTAAAAGAGTGTTTCTACCTTCCATTGCATCATTCAGCAGGAGAATTTGTGTTGCATATTTTGCAGTCAGGTTCGCTGAATGATGTAATGGAGGAACTGATTGTAACTCAGTTTTCTCCTTGAGTGTACCATTAACCATCACCAGTTGTTGGCTGTTTGAGAGATAATAAAGCCACGTGTAGAGACTTAGTTCATTTAATGCAGCCAAGTGACTAGGTTTTGGAAGTTTATTGAGAGTTTATTGGAAGTTTTGGAGTTGCTTCTTCAGATCATGTACTTAAAAAAATCTAATCAAAGGGTTTCTGAGTAAAGGGTTTCTCAGACTCATTGGTTCACAAGACTGTGCTTTCTTACCAATGTGACAGGATATCTGAACACATTGAACTAGAAATTGTAGTGAGAAAATATGCTGATTTATTTAGAGAAATGCAGGATTTCCCACTCAAGTGAGATAAGAGGATTGAACAGGTGGCATTTGGAAACTACACTTATTTTCCATTGTGGAACTGCCCTGTGGCTCTGAGCAGAATCACAGATGTTTAATTTTGGTGGAAATCAAATTACCATTTCAGAAGAGAAAATGGCATTCAAAATGGCATTTCAGAAGAGAAATACAGATTTTGATATATTGGAATATACCTTTAAGTTTCCGTGATTGTCTTTAACATGAGGAGGAGACTGAATACCAAGTAAGTGCCCTGTCAGTGTAGTTTGGTTTTAGGGGGAATGCCCCTCAAGTGGGGTGGGCTGACTGTGCCTCCTGAGAACTGTCAGCAGTTTGTGGTGAGATGAGTTTGGAAATGAAGAGTAAACGTTTAGAATCTTTATAGCAATTTAACAGAGTATGTTTATTTAATTTAATAATAAAATTGGGCTATGTATGTCTCATTTTATTTTGTGTTAATTCATTTTTATTGTAATTTATGATCGTTAACTGTCTGAAATGGATGAGGAAAAAAATAAAACAAAACAGGTACTTCAGCCTATAATTTGGAGAGCACTGAAGTAGAATCCTTTAGAAGTGTGAGGCCTCTGGAAGTGGATATATGAATACAGGATTTTCTAGAAATTTCTGGCAATGTGGCAGGCCACAATCTAGGCAATATTTTGGTCCACTTGGCTCTATGAAATACATGAAAAGTTAGCAGGACCCAAATTATTAAAACTTTCTCATTCTGAGAGATAAGCAGCAGAACATTTCCTTCGTACTGTATTTTGGCTAAAAATTTAAAACAAAATGCGGATTTTAGAAAAGCTAACAAGGAACATAATCCGCTATTGTTACTAATTAAAAATATACTCATCCTTCATGTGACCTGGTACTGCAAAATTTGGTCACCCTTATTTTAGCACAATGCCTTCCACCTAGGAGTTAGTAAAAGATATTTGTTGAATTCAGTTGATTTTTCCTAAGCGTTGGTAGAAGCCTAGGTAGTTCACTAAATAAAGTCCAGAAAATTAAAGAACTTTGGAAGGTAAAATGAAATGTTACTAATCTTTTAGCCTCCCTAAAATGTTATCTGCCTTGTTCTGCTTTATTAGACCTTTGCCAATTAGGACTTTGAGCCTATACTACCAAGGTACCATTTCTAAGGTAGTAAATGTGCTAAATCCCAAGTTATTTGTTGTTGGTGATGTTTTAATTGGTTGAGATTTTGAGTAAGTCCCTTGACCTAAATCTTTATGTTATTGGTTGTGACTCTATTCTGACATTGCAATTCCTTAATGAATCCTTAAAATCTGTTTTACAAAGGTGTTACTATACTGTAGTATCTTCCTTATTGCACTCTACTTCTACACCATTTAAAAAATTGGCCAGTTTATGAAGAGAGTAACCAGCCATATGGAAATAATAGCACTGTGTCATGTTAGATTTTAAAAATTGAAATACAATTATGAATTCATAATTATGAATAACAAATAAACACATGTGCTATACAATAGTGTATGCCATAATGTGCTTTTGACAAAATGGAAACATTTACCAATAAAATAAGTTTTTTTTCATGATTTGGGAGAGAGTTTTTATTCTTGGCAGTGGTTTTTCAATTTTGACTATTTAAAAAGTAGCTATGTTGGTGGATGAGATAGCCATGGGAAAAATGTGTACAATATTTATGTTTAGAACACATGCATTTTCAAAGTTTCTTCATGAAAAGTTAGCAGGACCCAAATTATTAAAACTGTATCTTATTCTGAGGGGGAAGCAGCAGAATATTTCTTTTGTTCAGCTTATCACTTCCATTGGGGCATTTAAGAGATTCACAATCTCAATTCCATTTTAACCCCAAATACTGCTTTGGTCTTACTGACTCAGCCTTTATTTTTGTGAAATATATATTGTTAAATAAGTCTGTGGGAAATTTACCATGTGTAGTTTTATTTTGATTATGTTAATGTTTCATTTTATTGCCGTGCTTTATTTTTTCACACGTTCTATTTTCCAACCAAGTACAGCAGCAAGGTCTTTTAAGAGTATACTCTGTTCTATTCTAGTTTCTTATTTTTTCCTTCCAGAGATTGTAGCACTGTGTTCTGTTCATAGTGAGGATTCACTGTTGACTAAAAAAGATTTGAAGATCTACATTATAATGAATCTGTAGCAGAATTAATTACTTGTGATTAGTATAGGGACTATATAGGCATGTTTTAAAGCATTAACATAAGCATAATATTGTGTTTTTATATTTTTGCAGGAAGACTCTTTGGCAACAGATGATTTCCTTGTGGACTACTTTAATGAATTTTTAAGTCTTCCAGTGAGTGTATTATGTTCTGTTGAATATATTATTAAAGCAAAATATTTTAATCACTTTATCTTGTGGAACATGTTTATCAGGGATAATATTTTTCACAAAAATTTAAGTAAAGCAGTTAGGTAATGTTTGTGTGTTTTATAGAGTCAATCATTTGGGCTTTAAATCCTATTTAGAAATTGTTCTTATTAAAGAAAGCTTCTTCAAATTTTCTAACCACGAAAAAGCATTCTGTACAAAACCTGATACTGTTCTACTTGGTACCATGTGGGGCTTTGAACAGAGGTGGTAAGCACAGAATATCAAAAAAAGTAAAAAAGCCAAATTTCTTGTCTTTAGGCAATTATTGTCGTCATCTTGGAAAGATATTAAAGTGAAATTTGTATTTAAGACAACTAGAGTTTTTTTTTTAATCAATAGTAATAAGACTCAAGACACTTGATGGTGTGTTTTAGGTGGATGTCAAATAACAGATTTTTAGTTTTAGACAGCAGTGACTGATAGAATATTCTAAGTATGGAGGGGTTTGGGAAGAATGAAATGGGAGTTCATAAAATGACTTACGTTGTTATATGGAAATAAAGTTAATCAGAAAAGGAAGTTAGATAAGAAAAGGTTTTCATTATTGCATAATGAAAACATGGAAACATTTTTCATTAAAACTTTTACTGGATAAAATTTGGAATATTTATAAAAAACTCACAAGTAATTTTAAAGGGAGTGGACCATAAAATGTGAATTCTCATAAAGCCTAACCACTGAAAATGTCTTTTAAAGGCAAGGTAGTTACTTAGTACTTTCTTTCCTAGATTAGTTTTTGTATCTCTGTATGTATGTTTTGTGATTTTTTTTCCTCAAAATAATTTTGTGTTCCCCCTCCATCTGGCACTGCTAGGTCTCTAGGACCATTACAGGGGTTAGGTTGAGACACCAAGCCACCCTCTCCCCGCCAGGGGCAGGATGCATTACCAGGTTTTTGTTTGGTTTAACTCTTCAACGTTCATTGCCCAGTTTTATAGTATAGAAAATAAAGCAGCATCATAAAACTGTCAGAATTTTACTCTTTGATATTATGTAGTCTCTCCTCTGGGCTTTGCACCCTCCATTCTTCTTTACAAAAATTATGTTGTGAATTATGAAAAGAAAATCTCTAAATTGGGTCATTTCAGTTTCTCAAGATTTAAATATCAATGTCATAACATTTATGATTATTTTGACTTTGACTTGCTCAAGAAAATACTTCCCTACTGTTTTAGTTTCCTTAGCTGCTCTAGCAAATACCATGCAATGGGCTGGCTTAAACAATGGAAATTTAAAGGCTCACAGTTTTGAACCTAAGAGGAAGTCCAAATCAAGGCATCATCAAGGTGATGCTTTCTTCTAACGACTGGCATTCTAGGGCTGGCTCTGGTGATCCTTGGTCCTTGGCTCCCCTGTCATATGGCAATGCACATGATGGCCTCTCCTGGTCTCTCTGGTCTTTTCCAGGTTCCTTTGAATTTCATCTTCTTCCTGTGGCTTTTTCTCTTTATCTGAGTTTCATTCTGCTTATAAAGGACTCCAGCAATAGGATTAAGTACCACTCCATAGGTGGGCCACATCTTAGCTGAAGTAAACTCATCAAAAAGTCCTACTTACCATGGGGTGTAAGTAGGTACAATGGAATAAGTGTACAATGGAATAAGTTTAAGAACATGTTTTTCTGGGATTCATACAGCTCCAAACCACCAAACCTACCTAACTTTTTTTTTCAAAATCCATTTTAATCATGTAAGAATAGAATAAAAAATTTACCCAGAAACCAAGGAGCACTCAACCATCCAGTCAGAATAGGCATTAATCATTTTTATATTAGCTATTACAAAAATGTTACCATTTTAGTACTTCCAGGCTTTAGGTGAAATGACAGCATGTGATTTCTGTTGAAGTATGTCTGTGTAGACAATCTTTTTCATTACTCTCCAGCAGATACACACAGCTTGACCCCTTCATGTAACCCATGCAGCCCAATTGGGCTGCATCTTCCCTCTTTTCTGTCTCTCTAAATCCTTTTGCCTTTACCTCTTCTTTTTTGTGCTCCTTTTGCATCTACATTTAGTACCACAGTTTACTCACTAATTACTTGTTCTCCACTCATGTGGAGTACCACAAGACTAGAGAAGGCAGATATTGTCACAGGTTTTCAAAAAGAATTTGGGGTAGGGAAGAGAGGAATAATGGATTCTCAAACCAAGTATCTGGCAAAATTCTGGATCAGATTAATAATATTTGGTTTATAGGAATTTAGCTAAGCATTAAAAGCTAATGTAGGTTTACTAAGAAAATAAGTATGCCAAGTTTATATATATATATATTATAGTTATGGACTGTTATTTTAGGGAGAACCATAAATATAATGTATTATGATTTCAGTAAAGTATAGTAATGATAATAATAGCAGTAATAAATTGTATCATGTCACTTCCTCTTCAATACCCTGCAAGTAACTTCTCTTTAGACTAAGAATAAAATTGTCAATCCTAGATGATTTGGCTCTTATTTACATCTCTATCTTCATTTCCTGCCACTCTTCCCCTTGTTAGTTCTTTTC
The DNA here is from genome assembly GCF_015220235.1 of Choloepus didactylus. Lineage (NCBI taxonomy): Eukaryota > Metazoa > Chordata > Mammalia > Pilosa > Megalonychidae > Choloepus > Choloepus didactylus. Next base: position 55,832,609 of record NC_051320.1, on the reverse strand, counting down.
CAACCCAACTGGCCTTCTTCATGTTTCTCAAACATGAATATGCTAGGTATGCTCAGGGCTTTTTAGTCTGGCACACTCTTCCTGGGGTATTTGTATGGCTTTCTTTCTAACTTAAATCTCTTCTGTTCAGAAAATCTTGTGTTCAGAAAATCTTCCCTAGCAACCCTATCTAAAATAATACCAACACACGCTCCACTTATGTTGCTTTATTTGTCTCCAAAGCCCTTATGATTATCTGTGAAATTGGTTTCCAAATATTTGAACTGGTTCACTAACCGTAACCAGGAAGAGTTGACTCTTAATAGCCTACAGATTGAAGTCCAGATTCTTTGGTATGAAATTCAAGACCCCTTTCAATTTGGCCTTGACTTAACCCTTCTAGCTTTATCTCTAGCTTCATACTGCTTGTGCCACCCTGCGCCCTCTGCCTGGCCTTGACTACCCCTACCCACCCAACCACATGTATTCTTTCTCTGCTCAAGTCTCACAGTGTTACCATCTAGAGTAAGACAGTACTGTATTTGAGTCCTGCTCCTCCAGTCATTACCTGTGTGAACTTAGAAAAGCTAATTAGTTAATCCCTCGATTTCCTTCTCCATGAAAACCAGATAATAACTATCTTATAAGACTGTTATGAAATGAGGTAATATATACAAGAGACTGTCACAGAATTAATGCTTCTCTTTCTTTCTCCTTCCTTCCCAAGATCATCTCAACTTCCATTCCCAAAACATAATGAGAAATCACTCTTTAATTGAATTGGTTGCTGAATCATTGTCCATCTAGAGAGTAATTTCTGTGCCACACAAATCTGTCATTTGTTTTGACTTTTTAAAATTATTTTTATCAGAATCTTGGATGAAAATTGGAAGAGAATCAGTGTTATTCCAGTTTAAGGCCACTTAGCTAGTAAGTGACAGGGCCAACCCACATCCACATGGCTCCAAAGCCTTTGACTAATCTGCTCCACTGTGGGTCCTTTATGGTGCCGCAGACACAAAGCTGAGAGGAGTAAACTGAGAATCTAGTTAACAAAATATGAGTTCATTATCATATCTTGATAGGCTGAAATGGGCTAAAACAAATAAAGCTCAGGTGTTCTTAGGGTGCATTAATAAAAGTGTAGTCCAGACCAAGAAAAATAGTAGTCTGGCACATAGAAGACACTCAATAAATGTTTTTTTTTGAATCAAATTGAATTGTCAGACCACATATTGGAATACTGGGCTCCATTCTTGGTGCCATATGTTAAATGTTGCTCTGCCAAACCAGACTCAGAGAGACTCAGCCAATGGGCACTCTGGAAACCATATCAGATGAAGAACAGTTGAAAGAAATGTGGGTGTTGAACCTGACTTGGGTTTGGGTGGTAGGGGTTGAATGGAATAGCTGTTTTCAAATATTTGAAGATCTGATTGAAGAAGAGGCTAGAGGGCAGAACCAGGGCCAACATTTATAAGGGAAACTGATTTTCACTCACTAAGCAAATGAACTGTCTTGTGAAGGAGTAAACTCCCTGTGATTGGAAGTATCCAGGTAGAGATTAGGTAACCATCTTCAGGGATATTGTAGAGGGGTTATGTAAACTGGGTGTTAGATTGAGCTTTCTCAGCTAAAGAAAATTTTTGGTTAATTCCTTATTCTCTGTTTATTTTGTCTCAAGATCTGCATTGTAAATTTCTCAAGGGACAAGGTTAAGTCTCTTCTGTATCTTCCCACAGCTTCTTGAGGATGACTATTTTATTTCTATACTTCCACATAAAATCCTTGAAATGAACAAATGAATCTTCTAATCTTCTCTTTTCCTACTTCTCTTCTCTCCCCACCATTCCCCCACAACCAAAATCAACAATCTAAGCCTGAGAGTGTAAACATAGAGCCATAAAATTTTTCATCTAAAAGAGCCGTTAGGTCATCTAGATTTCTGAGACTTCCACATACATGGTGACATGACTAAGGTCCCGTCACTGGATTGTGGCAGAGATGAGCCTAGGAATCAGGCTTTCTGGCTCTTACACCACCTCCCTTGGGACACATTGTAAGATCCAGAAATCGATAGTTGGAGTCTGCCTCCATGTTATTTTTTGATGAGGGGAATCCAGGACAGTTGCTGCTGTTATAAATGATTATGGCACTTTCCAAATCCTAGCTTTCATAACTTCATTCTGCTTGTTCTTGTGCCAACTTCACATTCAGATATTCTTTTCATTTGGTCTGGGAGTTTTTTTTTGCTGTCAACTCTTTATGGACAAGTGTTTACTTATTAAGTTTTCTTCTGTGCTATAGTGTGAAAACATTTTTTTTTTCCTTTTGGGTTTGTTTTGTGTGTTTTATGCTTAATGACTGTTGTGGGATTGAGTAGATAGCCCACATACAGATTTAAGTTGGTCCTCTGTGGGTGGTTTAGAATATTTGTGACATTTATGGTTTGCAGAAGCTGAAGGGGTGGCCTGTTCTATACCCTTCTTGCAAGGATAGGTATGTCATATGTTTGCCAGACCATGCTTAGCTATGGGCCTTTGTAATTTTACCATGACTTCTTTTTTTTTTTTTTTTGGACAGATTCTCCACACTTTTTTAAAAATCTGTAAACTATTATAATTTCTTGGAGCTTTATGAAGGATTTATATGCTAGATGGATTGTTGGGTAAGGGAAGCAAGAGAAGAGTTGGAGAATGAGTGGGAAGAAGGGCTTGCGTCTTCCCCTGCCAAAATTTAATACTGAGAGAATGATTTAAAAGAATCTGATGAAGCTCCAGGTAGTACTGCTTAGTACTTAGTACTTAGTAGTTCCACATTTGTACCTATGGTTATTTTGATAAACCTTGTACTCAAACATAAAGCATTCAGATTTCCTAGTGTAACTCATTTTTTAAACTAAGTATGTTTTCTGTTCATTGGTGATATTTTCTGTGTGTATTCCCATTGGCGAATATGTCCGGTAAAAAGTTTATGGTTCAACATCTAAAATGACAATAAAACTTATATTAAAAGAAGTTGTTATTGGTAACTTGTTATAGTCAAGTAATCAGATGTTTTTCATTCAGTGACTAGGATGCATGTTTAAAATATAGCTTTGGAGCTCAGTTAGTAAAGACAGAGTTGGAGCAGAGATGAACATGTATTAAATTAACCTAGTCATTAGTTTTTAATTTAAATACTGTTCAGCTAAATAATTTGGCACCTGGTGAGTTTCAGTGGTGCTGGGCTGGCAGTTTAAGCACACCACTAATTATTCACAAGTGTTTTTTCTCCCCTTTTCAAAGAAATGTGGAACCAGCAATTTATTGTGGTAAGAATATTTTCATGCACTTGCTTTTTCTGGGAAAATATTTTTCACACATGGATGACTGGTACTACAAAGTTAGCTTTCACCACCTTCAGGTCAGTTCATTTTAGAACATTTGGGAAATGATACCCTTGAAGTAAGAAAATTAAATAAAGAGAAGTCTGTCACAGCTTATAGAGGACTGGGAAGGAGGCTCAAACTGAAGATTTGTCTTGTCATATGATTAAAAACTGAGCATTCTTTAAATCAGCCTACTCAGCTTTCTGGGGGAAGGACTTCCTACATTGTTCATTGCTCTCTCTCTCACCCCATGAGTCTTTTATTGTCACACACTAAACTAATTTTAGGGGTTTTGTTGATAAGCTTAGAAATAGTAAAAAAAAATAAAGGACTCAGTGTGTGAGAGATTCTTTTTAAGCAGACAATGGGAATTTGGGTACCAGGTTTTTTCTCTGTGTATGGAACATAGATTTCCAGCACCACCACATATATGTATAAATATGAGAGTCAGTACAAAGTAGTGGAAAGAATGTAGGTTTTGAAGTTTGTCTTAACCTGGACTCTGATGAGTATCAAACATGGAAGGTCCTTGAGATTATCTAGTTAGAACCCTGTTTTTGGAATAGGATAAAATCTCAGAGAGGCAAAGTAATTTGCCCCAAATTTCTTCCATTTTATCATTCTACTTATTCTTGCCTAGATAAGAAATTTCTGGTTTAGGCAAATCCCTTAAGTCCTGCCTATGTCTAGACTATGATATTAGACTAGACGTAATATTCTAGTATTTCTACTATAGTCTTTGTAGACAGATTCTCCTTCATCATTTGCTTGTTGCACTCACTTTAATTTATTTC